>NW_016690279.1:937426-1108226 GCF_001604755.1 Lepidothrix coronata | reverse complement strand
TTGAGACAGAACTTAGCCTTGACTTTTCACACTTGCTACAAAATGAAGTTTGGGCTCAAATTTGGTGTCAGTGTGAGCCTGTGCTGTCACAGACCTCAGGGCTGTGCTGACACTGCTAAAATTAATCAGAAATATCACCAAGAACCATATTTCAAACACAAAGAAGACTTTGGAATGTACATGAGAGCAAAATGCAGCCACTGCAGTGAAGGCAGGTGGGCCCACGGCGCTGGAAGGGCCAGCAAGGAGCCCCCATGACCAGCAGACCTCGTCCAAGCCTGGCCCGCTGATTGCAGGGCATCAAACCAGCCTGGGAATTCAGAAACCTGCATCTCTTCCCCCCGGGCAGCCCTTCAGAGTTTTGGCCTCAGAGCAGCCCGTTGAGGGTATTTTCTGCACCAGCACTGTTCCCTCACAGCCCAGCCAATGTGCTTGGCAGTGTCTCAGAAATGGGGCTCCACGGCCCCCTCCTGGGCACCAGGAAGGCTCAGTGCCAGCAGCTTTCCAGACTAGGCTTCCCCTTTGGTTTAAGTCTATTATTTGTCCTATCACTCTTGCACCAGTCATCCCAAACCAGAAAGGGCCAGAAGAGAAACCTAATAAATTGTGTAACAGTACATGACATTTTCCATACCGAGGAGTCAGACCCCCATCCCTCCAAGCAATGCAAGGAAGGCCTGGCTTATCCTGACATCTAAGTTTTAAACCTCTGTATCTCTTCAAAATGTGGGACTTAGATACTTTTATATGGTCCCAGTTACACAGAAATCAGATAATAGAGTCTAATGATCCCTTTGAGCCTTAAACTCAGTGATGCCTTTGGGTATGTTTCTAAATAAACTACAAAACCCATGAAAAAACCCCAATCCTTGACCTCCAAACCCTCGTGCTCCCTAGGCTGCATGGCTCCAGATCTGCCACAATAGCTCGAGGCAACATTTGGAGCCTTTTCACATTTATTAGAGAACTATGCTTATGACAAAATACATATTAAAAGAAGTTGTAAAGCTGGTTTCTAGATTCATTAAGCACCAGGATTCATGTCATCTTTGATAATAGTTTATACTCAGCATTTTCATATGCCCTCTATTTACATTTCTAAGCGGTCTATAAATATCTGCTCTAAGTGTACTGAGGACTGGCAGCCCATCTTTCCCTACAGGTCTCTTGACCCTTTGGAAGTCACTCTTCCCAAAGGACAGCCTGACATCCTGAGCAACAAACAAGACATTTTTAGATGATGTATCATCAGTTCGTGTCGGTTCTGGCTTTTACTTCACCTTAGTTTGTATTTCAGCAGTAATTGTGGCAGTAATTGCTGTGTTCTCAGTAACGTCCCAAAGGAGCCTGTTCCCGCTGCCTTCCAGCAGGGCACAGTCCCACCTGCACAAAACCTGGGGAACGACACTCCTGGAAAGATGTTTATCTGAATCTCTAAAAGCATTGTCAGGTAGTCAGAAACATTCACCTAAAGCCAGTAACTGCTTAAAAATATTTTAACTGGGTTAAAAATATTTTAACCCAGGTATATTTCTATAGTCAGTCCGACAGTGTGGGCACGAGACACCCAACTCTGACCATTGCAGCCTGAGAAGGGGACTGTCCTTCCAGCATGGCCAGTTACAGGCAAAGGAGGAAAAGGCAGTTAGTGGTGAAGTGTTTTCCTCAAAAGTTTCACTTTAGGTGGGTCACCTCACACAGTAACTAATGTCACGAAAACCTAACCTGAGACTAGTTGTAGATGAAGCAGCAACAGAGATCATTTAAAAAAACACGTTTAAGGAAAAGAAAATAAAATTGTTGAATACTCACAAAACAGTTTGTAAAGGTAAAGTGAAAAAAGTAAGACATTTTAATAACCATTAATCAGGGGACATCCTAGCAAGTCAGATAATTATAGTTACTGAGGTCTTAAGTATTTGGGAAGAGACCTTTCAGGAAAAAAAAAGATCAACGTGTATGGAAAACACAAAATTCATACACAGACATTCTAGACCTTCCAAAGATAGAGTATTTAAAATAGTCTAAGATATTAAGCTACTGTCTCACAATTCGTTAGAAATTAATTTACCGTGTTTCATGACTAGTTTTATTCTACATGTTGAAACTAAATGTTGTTCCCAATATATTTAAAATTTCTAGATCTTTTGCCTTCAGATTCTGAAGACAATGGTTTTATTTCAGAAGCTGCAGCACAGATTTAGAAATCCTGGGTGTTTCCACTTCTCAAACTATTCAGTTTCTCATGAGACCAAGACTCTGCTATAAAATACCCCAAGAAATTTACTGCACAAGAACAAAAAACCAGTCATGGTTTAATATTAATGGTTAGAAAAAGTAAATCTCTTACACACCACTACAGCCAGAACCTGTGCCTACTGTGTAGACATCCTTTAAAATCACTAAAAGTCACATAGATGCCACTATAACATTCAGTTTTCCAAATAATTAATTTACCCAGTGGGCACAAAGGGTGCTCAAGCTCTGTGATGCAAAGAGTGACACCAGACCAACCACTGGAGTAGCAGAGCAGCCAAAGCTGAGACTCTGGCCTTAGTTAGGCTGCCCTTGGTCATGTTAGTTCTCAAATGAGGATGGAAGGGATTGTCTACTGCACAGTTCCCTGGAAGTTTCTAGGGCAGATACCTGAACAAAGCACATTCTGAAAGTAATTTAGTATTTCTTATTTGGAATGTTTACTCTTTCAGGCAAGATATTCATACAGACACTTCAGATGTGAGCTATACCACACAGCCTAGCGAGGAAAAAAGAATATGGAAGAAAGCTAAGAAAGTCTCAACAAATTAGTGACTATTTACATATCAAATAAAATTCTTCCTTTGTTGAGGAAGTCTCTGTCCAACGGAAACTCTTCTGTTCAAAATTGGTGTCATCTTGAATGCCAAAAAGGGAAGAAAAAGTCATTTATAAAACAATTAGAAATAAGGTTTCAGCCTTGGGGGTCTTCCTCAGGGCATGTTGAAACTAGGACACAGCAAAACTAAAAAACATCCTGTTCTTCTTTAGCCTAAGGAAGGCCCCATGGCCAGAATGCCTTCTCTAATCTAATTTTGTACTTTTGACAAACAGGTTGACCCTTTCCCTGCTAATTACTGCTCTGCAACTTGTGAGTTTGCACCAAGTTTGTCCCTTCATTTTTAGAGGTCACACACAATGTAAAGCATTTATCCAAGCCATCTGCAAATCCCCACCTTCGTCTGTGTCTGCAACAATCAACTTTCAAATGTTCACTTTGGGACAAGAGGGAAGCTTTATAACTAATTCTCCACTGCCTTTCACTGCTGCCACCTCCCCTCCCCTGGGCAGGAGGATGAAATGCTCCCATTCCAATCCGGTAGGAGTTTGCATAACTGGATAACACCAGCCCAGGTGCAAAGCAGTGGAGAACAGGACCCAGCAATTTGAAGATGTCATCTGTAAAATAAAGAATGGTTTCTGTCACACAAGTTTATTGCAGCCCAGAAATGTCTCCAGTAACTGTGGGCACATAATATGATGTGCAAGGCTTTTATGAATGAGACCCTTGTGGCTTCTTGTCAGAACTGAATCTGAAGTGGTGACAGGACATTTGTAAGAAGTCTTTCCTGGGATGCTGAAGGACTTCCATAAGGGATCATCTTGAAGATTGGGCTCTTGAGGCCTTCAGTCAAGAGAAGTCCTTCCAAAAAGTGTTGAAGGTTTTTTGTAAGGAGCAATGCAGATAGACACCCTCAGAAATACTGAGGGCCCTGAAGGGCTGGGTTTGAACTCCGTGTGTCACAAAGTTACAGGGGTATGTTCAGGGTGGATGACAGGACAGTCTGCAGGCTGAGGTCAAGGTAGAACTGAGTCCCTTTTTGGCATTCAAGATGATATCAATTTTGAACAGAAGAGTTTCTGTTGGACAGAGACTTCCTCAACGAAAGAAGAATTTTATTCAATATTTAAGTAGTCACTAACTTGTTGTGACTTTCCTAGCTTTCTTCCATGAAAAAGTATGGAGACCATTCTCTTTGCCCTTGGTCTGAGTGTGTTGGAGCAGAGCACCTGGCAAAAGAACCTTCTTCAGAACAGGAAATTTATTCTGCAATGGCTTCAGCATGAGCTGCTTCAACTCAGATTAGCCAGCTCCAAAATACCTGCTCACAGTACTTGCTACTCATCTCTCAGCCTGGTATCTTCAAAATGCACCCTTGTGATACTCTTTGGCTACTCAGCATTTGACTTCATGCTCACTGCCAGAGTGACAGGATCCCTGTTTCCAAATTTGTCTATATCTGAACTTTTTGGAAGCTATGCAGCATCCCATTTTCTTGAAAATAGGTTTATTATACAAATAAGCAAAGGATGAGCCTGTGTGAAAGGCTTGGTTTCAAAAAAAAACCAAAACAAAAATGAAAGTTGTCCCAGTTGTTCCACTGATGAAATCAGTATGAGCTTGCACAGATATATTCCCTGCCTATAAAATGAATATAACATTTGCCACTATCACAGGGAGGTCTGATGACAAGCTCATTAGTGTTTCTGGAGCAATAAGTTTGGGTGAGAGACTGCAATGAGAAAACAAAGAGACAGCTCAAGTGAGTACATTTGTGTTGTGCCTCAGAGCAGTTGGAGCAGAGCAGCACCCACAGGGGATTCAGACCTGAGCAGTGGGAGGGAAAAGGCAATGAGAGAATGTAGCTTAGAGAAAAAAACAAAACAAAACAAAAAGCAAGTTAGCTGTCTGCTCTTAAAGGGAATAAAAATCCCTTCACCTTTCCAATAATATGCGCCTTGTTATTAACCCCGAGTTGTCACTTTGGAGTTGCTAATGTATTACTTCCCAAAATGTGCACAGAATTAACACACCCTTTCACCATCACTCTCAAAGAAACACGGGGTTTGAGGCACAGGAGAGGGGTGTCAGTCAGCTTGGCTTTGCTCAGCTGGACTCGGATGCCCCCGGCCCTTGGGTGGCATTTGGCACAGCCGTGCCCAGTGCTGTGCCTGCTGGCCAGAGCTGCATGGCATGTCCTTCCTGACAGAGTGCCTGTGCCAGCAATCTCCACTGCCACGTGCCTGATTTGGTTTGAAATACAAGGTGCATTCCCTCTAGTTGAAACTTTGGGCATGGAAGTTTTGTTACCTCAGGCAGGATGTGGTAGGAACTGCCCTCGGGCCGATCCTGCCCCGCCTGCCTTAGGTGCTGTTACACTTCATTGTTGGTGAGGACAACTTAGTGCTTGGCCACATTACTTCCACCTTAAACCCTTCCTTTGACACAGGCTCTTTGTTAGAGTCAGATCCTTCAGATATACTTGCACAGACAGAAGTACCTCTCAACCAACAGGAGGTACTGGCAGAGGAGTTCCCAATGCTGTTTAGAGGTCTGCAGCTCGGAGGAGTGCAAGGTTAAAGCCAGGAGAATTCAAACATTCATTAATATAGCAAGTACGTTTTGTCATTTTTTCACACCTTTCACACTGTGGTCTTTAAGAAGACTTGTTCTCTATGCACAAACACTCAGACTAATAACTAACCAGTAGCATCATGTTTAACAATAAAAGTATCCTTACAAATTGGAAATTGTTCAGGGACTTTCAGTGGACACTGGAAAAGCTGTAATTACACAAACAATAATTTTAAGAAAATATTCCTGTTTAAAATGTTTTTTTAAGTATTAAAAAAAGTTAAAAAAACTGAAAAGAGGAGGGTAATGGACTAAACAGAACATCAACAGACAATAGCTAAGCAAGTACTAAAAAGAAGAAGTGCCAAAACCCTTATGCAGGCATTCGTTCATTGCTAAACACAAACAGTAAAATTATATATGGAGGCACTGAAAAAGAAGGAGTGTTTCACAAATACTTGTTGAAAAAAAGACAGTGATGTATATAAACATCCCCTATATGCTACAGCTATAGATCAGAGAGTTTAACAAAGAGTTATGGCTCTACTTGGTTTGATCAGATGACTTATCATCAAGCAGCTAAGTCATCTGCATTATCTTCGGCTGTCTGCCAAAGGTAAAAAAAAATAAAATCAACAGGTCAAGATAACAGAGACCAAAGAGTTTTAGAGGAACCAGTGGACTGTTAACTTTTTAATAGATCACGGAAAACAACCTCATAAATGCCAAAAGTTGCAGGATTGCCAACATAATTTCCATTTGAAAAGAGTTAGGGATGACTCCAGAGCACTGTGGAGCAGCTAGCCTAGCCTTAATAACTGACAGAATAATAAAAGATTTATTCATCAACTATCAATAAAGAATTGCAGACTAGAACTACAACTGAGATGTTTCGTGGAAAATTGGTTTAAACAAACCACACATCTTCTTTTGGCCAGGTTACAAGACCAATTGATAGAGGCAGCTGTGATGATAAAGTGGACTTGGATTTCTCAGAGACTTCTGACTCAGCTGTACCTAAATTCTTATTTAAAACCCCATATTCTAGTCACCAAATTGATTAAATAAGTGGTTCACTGACTGACCTTAAAGTGTAGCTGTTAATGGAGAGCTACCAAGAACCAGTCTCAGTCCAACCCTTTTCAGAATTCTTTCAAAGATCGAGGTAGTAACGAAATTCATGGTCAATAAAGTTGACGGATAACAAAGACTGGAGTTGTTAAAAGTTCTGTTTCTTTGTAGGTTGATATCAGTAGTTAAAAGACAGTTATTAAAAAAAAAAAGGTATGAGTTATTCAGGGCAAAACACTTCTTAACAAATTATTGCTCCTGCAGACTCACCTCCCATGCAGCCATTCAGGCTGCACCCAGATATTTCTGCACTTAAATTTTGTGTTTCTTTGTTCTGGGCTGTGAATCTCTCTCCAGCCAGTGCAGAACTGTTGGTACTTTATAGGACTGCCTGGCATATTCCAGCAATGCTCCCAGAAAACAAGGGTAAAATGAGTTCACACCTGAGAGAAGAATCCCAGCAGACCATCCTGAGCTATGAATTATCTTGCTTTTCAGAATTAATGTGTTCAGTGCTTGCTTATTGAATGTCTGCCCATACTGTGTCCCCTCCCACAGTCCCTGAATAGTATTGTTAATTAGCAAGATGGAAATAATGCAAAATAAGATTTACTGATGGTCCCTGAAATTTTAATATTTAGTTCAAATCCACATCTGAAGTTGAATGAAGTGTCAGCGAGGTTGAAAGCAGCATCTTCAGTAAAGGACATAAAGCTGGATGCAAACAAGTGACTGACAACTGAAAAATGGGTGATTAGATTCTGCTTCAAGTTCTCATTTTAGCTTTTTGCACAACACTTTTCCTGTGCAGCCAAACCAGGCTGAGCATCCCGAGCCTCCACAGGAGGCAGGTTCCAGTCTGGTTGGTGTGTCCTGCCAGACCCTTCATTTAAACACTCTGATCCAATGCAGACAGGAATTAAATACAGCTGCTCTTCTGGTGAGTCTCAGACTCATAAATGAGTGTTTAAATGGTCTGAGGCAGGACCATATTTAAGGCATACCAGGTTAGGTGTCCCCATGGCTTTGTGGAGGAGCACACAGATACCAGCCCTGGCAACAAGACAGCTCAGAGAGAGTGTGCTGGCTCTGCTTCTATACTGCTCCTCCTCCTCAAACATGGTCTGAGATACTATTGTAAACTGTAACCTACATGTAAAAGATCAAATTTTGTATCCCAATTTACTGAACACAAGACCAGGAATTCACTTTCCTTGGCCTATTAAAAAAAGTAGCTTAGATATTATGCCACTGGAGCTTTTTGCGAATTTCAGAATATAACCTAGTATTTCCAAACTTCTCACTTCAATATTTCCCTCTAGAAAGTAAGAGTAATTTCTTTCCTTTTACACAAATCTCATTGCTACAACTCTTGAAGAACATAAAACTGCCCAGCATCAATGCTGTTCTAGACATAACTGACTAAACTTCCCTAGATTTTATGGCAAGTAAGAAAGACTTGTTCTGCCAGCTTCTCCTGCAATGTTCAGTCACAACAATTCACATCATTCCTGTAAACACGTTTTGGTCTTGTATTCCTACAGGAGAACAAATCACTGGTATAGACACAGGCAGAGACCACAGTCCCACGTTCCCAGTGTGCCCACTCTCACTGCAGGGCTCTCACGGGGAGCTGCCCTTACCCCAGATACACCCAGAGAGTTCTCTCTCCTTGCCTGCTTTATATCACAGGGCTTGGACCAGACAGCTTCCTCTTCCCCAAAGTCTTTCCAGGCATCAGCCTCCCCTTTAGTCAGAACTGCAAATACCCTTGAGGGGCACTGGAGGGAAAGCAGGGGATGCCAGGACAACCAGCTGTGCTGTGCTCAGGGCCCGTGCCTGGGTGGGAATTCTCTGCTGTGGAAGAGCTTCCAGGGTCAGGCTGAATGGCTGAAGGGAGTTCTCAATAGCAGTGCCTTGGAGGTACAGGGCTGAAGGAGATACCTATCAAGAAAAGCCCACACTAAGACTTCAGACTTAAATGTGCTGATTTACCTTGGACAGAGTAGTGATAAATAAGAAGCAGGTAAGTTCATCTGTTTGCTGCATGTGGAAAGCATTTCTAGTTTATACTGAGCAATTATTAGAAATAGATATAATGTGCTGAGGAGGGCCCTCTCTGACATCATCCTGCCTTTCCTCCTAACACCTGTGTGCTGACAGCTTTTATAGCCAATCCTAAAGTCTGTGTATATAAGGCTAACAACTGCTGGAACAACATGACCCATCCTTTTTTAGCAAGTTATTTAGTTTGTTAACATACTGCAAGGAGTTCCAGCAGCAATTTTACTACACAGTTTCTTGTATTATGGGAAGGGTTATTTGGTTGGGTTTTGTGGTGTTTTTTTTAGTGCAAAGTTTGTTTGCAGTTCCACAGCTCCTTGTGCAAAGCTTTACATGGCACCACCTTAGCCAAACACAGCCCATTTTCCAAAGCATGCTCACCTCTGACTGGTGCAGCTTTGGGTTTCCTTGTGCCAACACTCCTGTGAAGGAGAGGGCAGCTAGGTCAGATAACTTCAAGGAGAAGGAACTGCTGAAACCGTCACTAAGGTCCCCATAAATATTCCCCATGGACCTCATTACACATTTGAGCAAACATTACCTTCACTCACACAGCTAAATTTCCTGTTTGCTTGGCTGATCAATTCCTCATCAAATTTTAATGTGGGGTTCAGGCCGTCTGTGGTGTTTTAATTAGCCCTAAGATTGCACAGCGTTGGAGGCAGAGCTAAGAACCATGGAAGTCGCCTCTGCCTGGATAGGAAGTTGGAAGGGGGTTGGGGAAGAGCTGAAAATGAAGAGGCCAAGAACTAATTAACTCTTGATACTAGGTTAAGCCTGCTCTCTAGTGGTCACATCACACAGCAAATAAAGCATGGGAAAAGCGTATTGAAAACAGTATCTTAAACTGTGACTGAATTCCTCTCCATCAAGTATGAGAAGAGCTATGCCCAGTATATTGTGCTTATCCCTGCTGCTGCAACTTCCAGCATTTCTTTCCCTGTAAAGACATACCAGGTTATGTAAAGAGTCTTATTTTCTTCCCTCCACTTCAGAATTGTGGATACTTTTATTGGTGCTCTCAGTTCTGGTATGAGAGAAGAGTGCAGTGAACTGCAGCTATTTAAAACCAAACATACTTTGCTCCAATCTCCACAAACAGTTTTGAATGATGGAGAAACACAATCTCTACACCCCCCTGTCCAGAACCATGAGCCACAAATGGCCACCAATGGTCCAAGGTTTTGGCCAGGTGCATTTTGACCTGCAGTCAGCTGCTACAAGCCTGAGCTCTCTGCATTTCCCTCTCGTTACATGTAAAGCTTTTCTTTTAACTGAGTTTAACCTGGATCCTTCTCTCTGGCCACGAAGACAAGTCACATCATTTTGAATTGCAATACAAGCAGGACAAAGAGACCAAGGACCCAGCATTATTGCTCCCTCCCTCTTAATGTAAGCAAGGTATATCAAAGCAACACTGAAATGCAAGTCTGATATCAGCAGTCTTTTGATCAAGCAGCACTCTGTATTTCACAACCTCCTGAGAAGAACCTGTAGCTCCAGAAACACATGCACATTACACCAGGGGTGTGCAAGAGCAGAGCAGTTTTCCCCAGAGGACAATGAATGGTTCTATGGGCAGATGCAGCTGCATGGCATTAACCTGCTTCATCCCAAACCCAGGCACTCAGGCACTGCCAAATCAGGGTAGCTTGACACAAACAGAATTAGCTCAACAAACTCCACCAAAATCCACCTGATTTTCATCCAGGCTGGGAAAGTTCAAGTTATATGAAAATCTGTACAGATGTATTGGGCAGAAAAAAAAAAAAAAGGCTGAAAAGAACTGAAAATGAAACAAATTCCTTATTTCCTTGCAGCTTGGGAGTGCTTATTTTGAGTATTAGTCTGCACACTGCAACAGCAGTGGATGTATTTGAAACCGCTGCTCATTTCACACCAACAGCAAACTAACCCCTGCTCTGACATGCTTGAAATCACGAGCTCTTTGAGACCTTATGAATAATATCAACATCTGCAAATGCACCTATTTGCTACAAACAGAGAGTAGCAAATAAAGCTGCTGGTGCTGCAAGAAATAGCCAGTCATTATCATTTACAGAACAGATACCAGAGACCCAGCAAGTGCATGTTTCCAGGCTCAATCTATGGATTTTAGTTGCATATATCCATTAATATATGGCAAGATGTTCAGCTTCAGTCTGACAAGCAGAAGATTTGCACTAATACATGGAAAAGAGCAGAATACTTAACCTGAGTCTAACCTCCCTACTTGAAACCTAGATGCACTTAATTTAGCAAGTACAAATTAATTAGTATTATTAAAATAGCACTTAGCACCAAGAACAGGCAGACTGATAGTATTTAAAAAACACATTAGCTGGTCATCATAATCACCATGTCTCACAAGGCCTGGACCAGCTAAAACTCTTTTTGCCTACACCAGGAACTACATGTTAAAAGTTTGCAAAAAAAACACCTCTTTTTCCAGGTAGTGCTGGCATCTAAGCATAAGCAGATTTTGATCCCGTATTTTAATATAAAACCTCCTCAGTTTGGAAAAGCAGAGTCAGGATGAATCAGAAAGGACAAATATCACTTCATACATAGTTAGAAAAAGATGAAGGAAGAAATGTTTTTAACCAGAATTAATTCACAAGACAAATAGGTATTTTTATAACCAAATACAAGAGGAAGAGTTTTCTGACTAAATTCTAATTCTTTGCAATATTTCAAAGACCTTTAATGTTACAGTTAATGTCAAGCAGTAGCAGCACCTTTGCCTTGTTTCTCTTTCAACTTTCACAGATAAACATTCATCTGCATTTATTTGGTATTTCCTTGCAAATAAAAAACAATCATCCCCAGGCCTTAGTCACTTTGTTTAAAAACAAAAAACCCAGAAGAACTCACATGCAATAAGTCAATACAACTGTATCAGCTCTCACACTCACAAATAACCAAGGAAGATGAATTCCAGCAAGTCCACCAAAAAACCTTTATCTCACATTAAGTCTTTCATCTCAAAGCATTCTACAAGCCAGACCACACCTCAGAAACTTCCTTAACCTGCATGTTGCAGACAAAGGCATTCCTCCCCCACAACCCTCAGGATGTGACCCTTTAATTGCTGCTTTTTTCACACCCCAAAGGCCACCACAGCTGTTGTACCTCAGCACTCAATAACAGTTTAGGACAAGGATGGTCAAATATAGACTCCCACCAACACCAGAAAGACAGGTTTGGGGGGTTTTAGTTGGTGGATAAGGAGCAATACCCTGTTTCTTGCACATAATCCTATGGGGTGCTAATGGCTTTAGTCGGGTGCCTTTTGCCAGGAATGGCATCACAAGGGATGTGCCACAGATGCCAGAAGTTTTAATGGTGATAAATGCACTACAGCCAGCACGAGCTGCCCCTGTGCTCTACCACAGCAAACATTTCTCTCTGAACCATAACTCCTTCCTCCAGCTCAGAGCTCGGTGCTGACAGAAAGCCAAGGTGAGGTGTGGCCCCACAAACCCACCCCCAGCAGGCTAAAGCAGGTGCCATTTGCAGCAGGCAGCTTCCATTTCCAAAGGGTTTCCACTGTCAAGAGTTCTCCCCAAATCAATGTTATCAATCCCACTTGTAATTTTACAAACTTCAAAGGGTTAAGACAGCCAGCACATTTATTGACTGGTGCTTCTTGGTGGGTTCAGTAAAGCATGACTGATTAGAGCCCAGTTCTAAAGAGCCCAGCTTTGTGAGGCTGGAATAAATGGGAGTGTGTCAATAACTCAGATCCAGGCATATTGACATAGTTTACAGCCTCAGTAGGCAATTAACACTTTACAGTGGATATTACCCAGTGGCCTCCCCATGTTTTACTGCACATTTTCTGCCATCAGCTGCAATATTGAAGGTTTGGAATAAAAATTATATTGGACAGAAAGCACCTCTGTTCAGCTGCATAGAAATTTTTTTAACATCTGGGAGAGATCACAGTTTCATTCCTCTTTATTCACATTCTCACACTCCTTGTCTCACTTTCTGTCATTTAGAGTTCCTAGGCTGCATTGGTGAACTCAAGAAACTCACTTAACCAAGTAATTAAATCTGTTACATGCCAAAACTCTCTAGGGAAACCCCAAAAGAGTGACAACCCCAGCCTTTTCTCCTGCCATGGGAGAGTCTGAGTAAGTTCACAAACAAATGCCTCATTGGCAGACAGATTATAGTGACAAATAAGTTAAATTCATCCAGGAGCATTTAAAACATAAACAGAAAAAAAAAAAAAAGAAAAAAAAGAGAGAGAGTTCCCAATCATCTCTTGTAGCCAGGTCCAAGTCTGTATCCCACTTTGATCAAGACAGGACGGCAACACAGCTCCTACTAACTGCACATTCACAGCAACAGGGAGAAAAAAATCCACAAGAATGTGTATTCTTACTTGGTTTCCGACCTATTTAGCCCTGGTGAAAAAAGGTGCTTTAGCATTTTGACACCTCTATCAGAGTTGTTCAGTTCAGTTCTTTTGCAGCAGCAGCATCACAGAACTCTTTGGGTTGGCAAAGAGCTCTGAGATCACCAAGTCCAACTGTTCCCCCAGCAGGGCCAAACCCACCAGCAAACCATGTCCCCAAGCACCACATCCACCCACACCTCTTCTAAATCCCTCCAGAGATGGTGACTCCACCACCACACTGGGCAGCCTGTTCCAAAGCCTGACCACCTTTAGGTGAAGAAGTTTTTCCTGCTATCCAATCTAAACCTCCTCTGGTGCAACTTGAGGCTCTTATGTGGGAGAAGAGTTTGACCTCTACGTAGCTACAACCTCCTTTCAGGGAGTTGTAGGGAGGAGAAGGTCCCCCCAAACCTTCTTTTCTCCAGGTTGAGCCCCCCCAGCTCCCTCAGCTGCTCCTCATCAGACTTGTGCTCCAGTCCCTCCCTGGCTCCACTGCCCGTCTCTGGACACGCTCCAGCCCCTCAGCATCTTTCTTGTTGTGAGGGGCCTAGAACAGAACACAGGATTTGAGGTCTCTCACAGTGCCCAGCACTGGGCACAGTCACTGCCCTGGCCACACCAGTGCTGACACAAAGCCCTGAAAAGCAAACAGGAATCCCAGCCCAAACCAGCACCGAGACTCAGCATCGGGATCCACCCCAGGGCTGGGCAGAGCAGCACAACCCAAACATTTACAACAATTTCACGCCCAACCCTAAAGAACTCTTTCTCTTTGCAAGCAGTGAAGCAGATGGTACTTACCCCAGGAGAAAACATTTGGAAGGAAACCTCAGCAGCCCCTGCAGCCTCCTCACAGCCAGGAGAGGGGATGGGTGAGGAAGGGGCACTTTATAAAGTGGCTTCAGCTGTTCCTCGTTTGCTGGTTGTGAGGGGAAGGTGCAGCCCCTCAGCAGCAGGTCCTGCACCTGACCCCAATGAAGTGATCAGCAGAAGGGGACAAGAAAGCGGGTGGGTGGGTTCTTGTGACTCAGGGAATGGTTTGGAAGAGGCAACACCAGCTGTCCCTCGTTTGGCTGCTGGGCCACACAGCCAGGCTGGAGGTGTGGGGCTGTCCAACCAACACTTTGTTTCAAACAAAGCCCTGCAGGCTCCCCTGGCCTGGCTGCCCTGTGCTGGCAGAGCCTGAGCTGCCCCACACCGAGGGGCAGCAATCCTGAGGCTCACACAGGGAGGGAGGATGGAGGAGACTGTTCTTTAAGGCTGCACTAAGTCACAGGCTCTGAATGAAAGAGAAAAAGCCTCCTCATTGATTCGTACAAAGGCTCAGGTGAAATTACACAAAGATGTAACACGAGCCGTGGAATTCCCAAAGGCGCCATTTTCAGCAAGAAAAGGAAATCATTTTCTCTATCTATGTCTTGCAGAGGATTCTCTCTCTTGCCTTTTCCTTTTAAAGGAGGAAAACTCTGTAGATCACAGATTACATGGCTGTGAGGGGTGATAGGGAATTGATCTTCATTCATCCTATGTCCAGTAGCAACAGATACCAGTGGAATTTTCCAAGAAACAAACATAGTCCCCAGTGGCCAATATTTCATTTATGTGAAAATTATGGAAGACTAGTAGAATATTTTAAAATAAGTCATGTATTTTGCTCCTCACTTTTCTGAATATTGAAGTATTACCTTGATCATAACTTCTTTCAGATGGGATGAATTTATCAAATAATTGAAATTGATATAGTGTATTTACATGCATTAGATAGATTGGCAAATGGATTTGCCAGCAGAAGATTTTTTGCCTTCAGTAATTATTTTAGACTGGAGAATTTAGAATTATAACCTGTTTAATGGAAACCTTGGACAAGAATAATTATAGACAAAGTCACCGGGTTTATGAGGAGGAGCAGGACAATTTTCAAGGATGCCTGAAGTGCTATGGAGCCCTTGGTTCTGTATCAAAGGCTTCCTACACACTCAGCATCCATCAGTGACATTTCAACCCAGAGTTGCCCAGCCAAGGCTGGATGAGCTGGGTCCTGAGCCAGAGGTAAGGCCAGCACTAAGCTACAGCTTCAATGACATCTCCCAATCACAAACCCCAAGTTCATGAAAGAAAATAGATAAAAGAATTAAGAACATGATTCAAAGTTGACAACTGGATATCTGTAATTGTTGGTTGTCCTCTTTGAATTTCTCTTGAGGGATCTAAATACAAACACTACAGTAGCTTTCTTCCCTCTCCCTGTCCCATCTTGTATGTGGAATGGAGTAGGTTAGAGACATAGCCTAAGAAACACATATTAACACAATATCCTCCACGCTGGGAGGAGTCAGTGGGAACTGTTCTCTTCAGAAGAAGTCACCTTTCCAGAGGAGAAAACTATAAGTAAGATAAATAAGATAAAATAGGTAAATAAACAGAGTCCCAAAGATGAAACCAGCTATTTGTCAGGCATGTCCAAAAGTTCAATGGAAAGAGCATTCCTGGCAGACTCCTGGGAGAGATCTAGTTGTGAACTTACTAAAGGAAACAGAGTACAACCTGTTCCTGAGCTGCTACTTGAAGGAAACCATCGTTTCAAACTCCTTATCTTTAATGACTTTCAAAAGTGAAATACATATACAGGAACAATGTGAGCCAATATGCAAATAACACTCATTTTCCCAAGCAGGCACCATCCTGGAAGTCTCCTGGACTTGAAACTGCAGAGGCACCAAGAGGCAAAGAGCTTGTCAGGAAATAAGATACTGTTCAGCCTAAGTGTGGACAGGCAGCTCTGACCTTAAAGAATCATGGCAGTTATTACATCTGCTAAAGGGAAAAAGAAAAACAATCCAAACACTAACAGAATCAATCCCCCAAAATTGCTGTGCACTTGCACTGATGTTATTTCTGCTTCTGTGGCCCCTCTTTCTGCAAGCAGGTGATGTCCCCATCGTGTTTTGCAGAGGCAGACAGCCCGTGCTGCAGCCTGAGCTGGGACCCTGGGGTGCATTCTGCCGGGCAAGTACATCTGGCAGCTCTTCTGATCTCAAGTCCTGTGGTTTCCTTTGTGATGTGGCAAAGCACGTGGCTCCCAGTACATGTGTATAATTAATGTGGGGGGAAATATCAGCAACAACAGAAAAAAGGGGAAAAAACAAAGAGCCCTCAAAGAACAGAAGCTGTTCAGGGTCAGCAGAAGGTCTGATAGAAAAGAGATGCACAAAATCACGGGGTGGGTTTGCCTCCATACATTGGGGTATTTAGGAGACAAAGAGAGTTCTGATTGCACCCTGTGCCACTGAACAAGTTCTCCATTTCTTGAAACATCTGTTTTACCAGTTTCTCATGTTTTGCAAGCCCTGCAGGGCAGGGACAGTGCTGTATTTACATAGAAGGTCTCAACTGGAGCCCGTAGCCAATAGAAACAAGAAAAAAGAATCATCTGCCCACTGCAACCAGCAGGAGTTACCATGTCTGCAAGGCTTTTTTAACACTATTTGTTGAGGGGTTTTTTAAACATTTTACTCAGGTAAGTGGCAGGCTGGGATTGTGGGGACAAGTGTCCTGTAAAGGACAGCAAAAAGTTCAGCAGCAGCAAGGGCTGTGGCTCTGGAAGAGCAGACCCGACAAGCTCAGGACCTGGCCATGGGAAGCACCAAAAGCAAAACTGCAGTGACACTGAGCAAAGAGCAGCCACTGAGAGTGTGGGCCCTGGGAGGCAGCAGTGACACCAGGGGACAGGGACCCCCAAAGCCAGCAGGTCATTTCTGAGCCCTGTTCCACTCAGATCTTGGTTCTTTGCAATTGCACTGTCTGAAAAAAAAAAAAAGGAGAAACAAAAATAATCCTTTTTCTCTTAAAAGGAGAAAGGGAAATCCTGAAATTCAAAGGAAACTTGTCATGTGATTTATAATATTTATGAAAGCCTGTTATCAGGGAAGTGTTCTATTAATTTCTTCCCCCTATACACACTGAAGGTCATAAGTAGGGGCTGAATTTCCACATTTTATATTATAAACACTCTCCTGTTCAGAACTCCCTTGTGGCACCCTCCTTCATGGGGACTTCATTGTATTTGTAAAACTCAGAGTTGTCCTTCTGTTGCATTAATGGACACTTAACATGCTACCAAGTATTTTTGGTAAGCTTTTATTCCAGAGTTTCCATGGTTATGAATTCATTTTACACTGAAAGACACAGTCTCACTTGTAATGTGTATTAACAGGTATTAACAGGCCTCTGCAAGTGTGTCCATAGGTGCTCAAGTGCAATTTAGCATTAGTTAAATGAGAGTTAAAGGACACTAAAAGGACTGCTTATTTTCTAAGTGATCCATTAACACACACACAGAAGACAAAAGCCAGCCCGCAGATTCCTTCGGTAAGATAACTCAGAGATCTGTTCTCCACGTGTAAAATTTGTTTGATTCTGGGGTGGCCTTCAAAGCAGTATCTGAGTGGATACACGTTGCAGGTGTCTGAGTGCAAGAAGCTGATGTGGAAAAGGGTGAAAGTTTACACTGAAAACACGGGGGAAAGGAGACAAGAGCAGGAGTGCAAGAAATGATTGCCTGATGCCAGACAGTGATGATGTGAGCCCTGTTAAGTGAACGGTTCTGAATGCTGGATAACTACTTGTAAACACCAGTAGTTAATGGCTGACCACCTAGAAAAAAGTCTTATATGAGTTAAACTAGTTTTCACTTTAAGTACTGCTATGGCTGGTCAACTGAGAGAGTAAGAAACACAGTAAGCCTTTCTGTGTTTTAGTGTCATCCTTCATAAAACTGTCATTAAAATTTGAAATATCTCAGTATTAAATCAAAATAGTTTTAAGGTGTTATGAAACAGTAATTTCAACAAGGTGAGGGGAAAGAAAAGATGCTTTTTCCTAGTATTCAAACTGAAGTGAAGCAAAGAATCAAGCCTTGTGAATCATTTTAACAAGAAATAAATCAATTAAACAAATTTGATCGTGGGGCACAAGTTTCTTCACTTTATATTCCATAACTTTTCTTCAGAAGATGAGAGAAAACAAACCCAAACACACAAGTTGTGCAGCATGGATGTTCCAGGTGCTACTGCACTTGCTGTAGTGACTCAGCTCAACCTAAGGATTGTCCCAGCAAGAAGCATTTGCCAAGAACTCATGGAAAGAGCTACTAAGCGTTTTATCAATATTACTACACATTTTTTTCCCCTGAAATTAGATGCCAGTATTCCCCCCGCCCCCAAAACTGCACTTGACCTTGTTAAATACTCTAAAATTCAAGGGGTTTGTTCACCTCAGATATCCTCCAAGTTGTTAGTCCTGCATCAGGGCTTACAAAGCACAGCACCCCTTGGGGTCATGGAAATGCAGCACTAGGACAGGTTAAAATAAGACCAGAGCCTATTTCATGAGTGTTGCCTTAAGAGATACTCTGTAGCATTATGCCATTTGGATGGGAAAGACAAGATGGATGCAGACTGACAGCATTGCCAAGCAGGAGGTAAAAAACCCCACTTACATTTATAATACACACACATATATATGTATATGGGAAAGAGGATCAGCAAGGAGTATCATGGCCAGCCAGAAGCAGCAGAAGGCACATGGGTTTCAGCAGGAGGAAGGGAGATGCAAAGGCAGCAGAGAGCTGGGTGTAACAGAGCCAGGCAGAGGCAACTGGGCCAACATTTCAATCCTTCCTTCAGCTGGGGCCAGACTCCTGAATGCCTCACTGCAGCTCTGCTCCTCTCTCAGATGGGAGCAAGCACATAGCTCAACAGAGCATGATAAAACAGCTTCATAAACAACCTGAAAAGCAAATAACTGAGATCATTTTACTTTTAAAAATTTACTTTCATCAGTTTAAGGTAATTAGTTCTGGGAGATGATGATAAAGTGGAGAAGGTTGCTACAAGTGACAGCAGTGAAACTCCTGACACAGATAGGGTACAGATTGCAGGAACAAATAACACTTCCTATGTCTCAGAAATCACACTGTCAACAATGTTTCCAGGCCCTGAAATTAGCTGAAGTAATCAGGAGCTGTTGGCAGTAGGCAGCAGGCGCTTTCTTGGATTGCTTTTCTTTTTCACTGCAAGAATCTCGAGTTGTAGCTTAAACCCTCCCAGACCCCTGTAACAATTTTCGGTTGAGTTTCCCTCTGTCTGTGGCCAAGGGGCAGCCTCCAAAATTGATGCAAAAATCAAGGTTCCTGGGCCTTCTGCAACACTTCCCCAGCACCTTCTCAGCCCGAGAGAGAATCGGAGCCAGGGGCCAAGAACTCAGCCCAGCTGGCTTTGGCCCTCCCTTGTTGTGTTCCCATCAGAAACACAGAAATTGTAAAACAACAAGAAAACACTGAAATTGCCAGGATTGTCTCCAAAAACATCTCTTGCTGTCTTCCGCTTTCCCAGCTCTCTGTTGTGGCCTGGGTAGGTCAGAAATTAGGTGTCTCACCTCTAACTGAAATAGGTTCATTCTGGCTTGATTCAGGTGACAGCTCTGAGAAGTGGGTCCTGGTTGGTTATGGAATGCCAGAAAAGCAGATACTTCTGCAAAGATCCCCGAGATATTCATTCCTTGGGGTCATCTCACCCATTTCCTACAGTCATGTTACCAGGCACCAAACTTGCAGTTTTACCCCTTTATCCCAAAAATCAGCGTTTGGAGGAGTTTTCCCTGCACTGCTCAGTCCCGTGGGATCTTTCCCAAGGCACACAGCTGTTTGCAGCTTTCTGTTCCCATGCAGACACAGTACAGGCCCCCCGTGCCAGCAGAACAGCCTCCCTGCAGGAAGGGTGGCTCTGGGACACCAGGAGATGAGTCAGGGAGCTCAGGCTCCCCGCAGGGCTGAGGCCAGGCTGCCTCCCCACGTGTCTCCACGGCCTCTGGAGAGCTGCTGGAAGCCAGCACATCACTTCTGCAGAAGGCAGCACAGGATGGGGCCTCCTCTGTTTCACTGTGAAGGTCAGAGGTGTCCTGATGAACAGGAATTTTCCTGCCTCCCTGGCCCTGCACCTGGTTTTCTCTATTTGCCAATTATCAAATGAAGCAAAGCAATAAATCATCATCACCTCAGAGGCAAGTCCCCTGCAACCACGACATCCCACTTCAATGGCAGACGTGCATGTTCCAAGTTAAATCGCTGCCTGCTCACACAAGGGCATTTTGTTCTCTTTCCTTCTGTTTCCTACCACTTTCAATGTTCTCACCTGTTCTGCAGTATCTTCAGATGACATCTCTGAGAGGTTTTTTTTGCTTGTTTAGCCTTTTTTTGCACTCCTTAAAACCCCTGAGGAAGTACCTAAGCAGGATTTTTAGATTAGCTCCCACACACCAACTCCAAACCTCTTTTCTTCCTCCACAGAAGTGAAAACTAGAAAAGATAGTTTAGCAAGGCAGACAGGTCAGTGGATAAAACCCCAGGAGAGATGGAGCCCCAGCACCAGGGCTGTTAACTTGCATGATGACAGCATTGAAACAAGGTCCTCACCTTGTGCCCACAGACCTCACTTCAGTTCACTCATCTTGGCTGTATTCAGTTGATGTCAGGTACAAGGAGAAAGGTCTTCAGCTGAGACAAACAGAATCACCTCAAACAATCACACACATGGTAAAGTCAACTTATGTTCTGCTTTGGGAGGGAAAAAGTCACTAGCTACAGAGATGACCTAAAATGCCAGGATGGCAAAGAATGACACCTCTCAGTCCAATAAAATTTCAGGAAATAACACTAATTTTGAAGGAAAGCTTGCTCTTCTAGGTTTTTCTACCAGGTTTGTAGAGAGAAAACCCTTGGAGTAAAATCTCTAAACCCTCACCCTTATCTAAGCCCAGCTTCTGAACAGCCAGTACAAAGTTGATTTTTATTATATTTTTGCATTTCAGAAGAGAGAATACAAAAGGCATTTTTGGCTAGTCAATAGAAGAGATGGAGAAAGGCATAAATTCACAAATAGAGCAGACAAAGTCTACAAATGAAAGATCAAACTCATGTTTCGCAGCTGGAATTTGCCTTTGCATTTTGACCCTATTGAGTTAAAGTGAATTGCTTTTGGACTTGCCTTAGTGGCTAAGAAAAGCGAAAAACCTTACTTTGTTGTTTTGTTTTTAAAAAAAACAAAGTTTTTCATGGAAAGGGAACTGAAGGGGGAAAAAATACCAAGATTTACTCACTGAGTGAGCACTTGGTTGCAAATATGAAATAAATTGGAACATACAAGAAGAGAGCTGAGTTCATCAAGTCATTTGTAACAGTACAGGCAGAGCAAGGGAGAGCCTATATCCTTATAAAGAGAGGATAATTCAATAGAAATCTTACTGCCAAGGGCCATAACTATAACCAAGCAGTTTAATTGTGCACCAGGTCCTGATTTAGCCTCCGGGTTTGGTCTTTTGTTCCTGCCCACAGGCTTTGTGTACAGAGTTGGCACATGTGGAGTTGCCTCATGTCCTTCTTCTAAAGGTAAAAGAGAAATATAGTGGAGCCTCCAGTACTAATTCTTTTTTGATGTTGCAAGGAGAACTGACTTCAGATTTGTCCCTTCTCTATTCCCTTCCATACAGCTTGTTTGTGGTTCAGTTATTGTGATACTCTCTCTGTGGATAGTGATGCTCGGGGAATCTGGTAATACTAGACAAAAATATAAAAATAAAAGAATCCTGTCTGCCAAGCAGAAAGTAATTAAGGAACCTGGAACACAGAGGGCAATAAAGTTCTTGAAGAAACAGTATTCATTAAGCAAGACAAAGCACAGCAGGACATGCAGTCCTGGCCCTGTCTGCTGTGCCCTCCACAGCATCGGGGATCCAAGGGCTGACTCTGGAGTGCTACACACTGGGGAGTGTAAGGCAAAACTGCAGCCAGAGGAACAGAGCACTAATGAGTGGAAAGCCAAATTACAACCTGTCACTGCTCTTCTAAATCAGCCCTTGTTTAAATTAAAGTTCAGCAGCTGGCTGAACAAATAATTCGCAACAACATTCGTTGCCTAAGCTTGCTCTTCAACATTATTCTAGGACTGTATTTTGCTGTATGAATTTTAGATTGGCTGAAGAATGGCCCTGAGTCAAATTTATTGCTCTGGGTTAGAGATCTGTTAAACTCTGCCTGGCTGATACAGCACTGCCTTGAACAGGCACCTGTACAGAACTAAGCAACAAAACAGAAACAAACCACTCAACTCCAACCTCTGCGTTTACAAGTTCAGCTTCTTCAATCATGCACACAGAAATCCTTGAGTTTGGGTCTTCAGACAAGCTGCAGTAACACAAACTCCCCAGAAACTCCAGGAAACATTTACTCTATAACGTGACAACTCTAATTCTGGGTTGTGTCAGGCCCCACACCAGAAGCTGCTGAATTTCATTGCAAAAGATCTCATAGTAGAGACCTTCAGAACCATCTGGTTTTATCCAAAACTTTCGCTTAAATGACTATAGTTGTCACTGCAGTGTTTAGTTTTCCTGTGTTACCACAACATAGGAAGTTGTTATTATTCCCACTTCACAGAGACAAAGAATATTGTCTGGTTCAAAGTCACAAAAAATCATGTGGCGGGAATGGGAAGTGAAGCCAAGTCTCCCGGCCCTTGTCATACCCTAGTTCCTGATCTCCTTCATCATAACCTAAGAAATTCAGGGATTTTTTTCCCTTTGTTTCTTTTTCTTCCTGTCCTCAGAATGCATTTAGGTTTTATTTTAAATCTTTTCCGTTCAGCCCTTAAGGCAAGGAACATGATTTGAACCTCAAACAAGACTCCAGGACCTACCACTCACTGACAATTTCTCTCGATTCTTGCCAACTGGTTGCAATGCAACATTTATATTCCATAACAATCTACAACTCTTAGAGAACAGGTAATAGGCACAGAACCAAAACCCTAGATTAAATTCAAACTATTTAAACATTCTGAGTAGTCCCACCAGGGCCAATTCAAAGCTGCAGCACATGTGATACTGTCAGTGTTTAATAACACACTGGTTTGCTGCTCTCAGATCCTTTACAGACCATACCCAGGAGCTGCTGGAACACGTGTACAGGTGACGACTATTTTGCTGACACAAATAACTACACATTATCAAGTCTTCATTTCACAAAGCACAAAAAGTGTAGCTAGACAGTGATCCCAATGGACACTTGCTCAGGAAGAGTGCAAGGCAGCTGCTAAACCCCTGCCATTCCAGCAGCCCCTCGCTGCTGCATCCGCTTCCCAACCCCACCCAGGCTGTGCCCTGCAGCTGAAGCCCAGGGTGTTCCTGCCAACAGCCACATCTGTGCAAAATGGGGAGCTGGGAACACTGGCAAAATCCAGGAGGAATGATTTACATTCATTTCCAGCTGCTTTGGGAAAGCCAGGGAGAGGAGGAGCCTGTGGATGCTGAGGCCAGACCTGGGGCAAGACTCATCATGGTACAGTTCAGTGGTGAACACGATGGTCCTGGGTTAATGTTGGACTCTCAGAGGTCTTTTCCAACCTGGATGATTCTGTGACACTGTGAACAGGCAATGGGGGTGCAAATGCAGCCCCACAGAGCCCGTGTTACACTTGCACGCAGGGTCAGGTCTCACAGCACATCAGGGGGAAAGCTTCATGCAGGACAGCAGCTCCTGAATGCACAAAGTCCTCCCTGCCTGGCTCAGAGCCCTCTGACTGCTGCAGCTGAAGGGAGGACCTGCCACTGGCACTTCTCCTGTTGCCCAAGATCTCAGTCCTGAGGCACAGGAGCTGCTGCCCAGCTGCAGGGCTTCCCACCAGTGAGACCTGAGCTGTCCTCATCCAACCAACCTTCAGAGAAACTATTTGTATTCAGTCCTTTTCTGCTGCTTTTCCCTGTTCCCTTGTTTCTAATGCTTCTTTTCCTATCTCCCAACTGCCCCACAGGTCACACTCTCCACACACCTCTCAAACTTTACAAGATGTTTTCTGAATTTTTACACTTTCCACCCTTTAGTTTTTGTGTGCACAAGAAGTACCTTGAACTCCTCAACTCCTGACAACGCTGCCTTGGATCAGGCCTTGGGCTGTCTCACCTGAGTCAGAAAGCATCAATTTTCCACCTAAAAATCAAGGATTTCCCATTTAAATGACCACTCTGCCACAACTTATATAGCTTACATAGCAGGGAGATGGAAATATGAGAGGAGGAAATCCAGTGTTTGGAAGAGTGGCACCATTGTCTGAGTATATAAATAAAGCAGGAGTTTATCATAATTTATTTATAAAAACTATTTCTAATCTAATTCTTTGCATATTATCTAGGGGCAAGAGAGACAAGACAAAAAAATGGTTCTTAATCAGGAATTGCCACATGGAGTGGTTTTGATTAATATGCAAAACATAGATTATAAATAGATTTATAAATAAATGATCAACTACGGCTGCTGCTTTATTTATCTATGGACTTGCAGAAAATTTGAAGGCTGAATTCTGATTAAATGAGAATCACCACTAATGGTGGACTGGGTGGCTCAAAGGGACTGGTAAAGGAAAGTGAGAATATATTTGCATAGCACCTTTGATTCAGAAGAACTCCCAAGGGCTTTGCAGAATTAATATTATATTTTAGGGGTCACTTCATCCATTACTGAAATGCAGCCTCTGAGGAGGAGGGAAGATAACTTTTGCATCTATTTCACCTTTCCTTGAAGATCTCTAAGCACTTTGCACACTAATTAAGCCTCCTATTGTATCTGTGCAATCCACTCCTCCTGCCAGTTACTAAGCCAATAAAAGCTAAAGTACTAGGAATAAAACCGTGGAAAATTCATCAGCTTGGTTGATGAAAGTTCACTTTACCTCCAGGTCATCAGGCTGAGGTCAGCTGGTACCTCAAAGAGGTGTCCTCAGCCGAACAGAGAACAACATTCAGGTAAATCAGAAATTAGACCCTTTGTGACCCATATCACACCCTCCCAAACTTGTCATCTAAGAGCACCACTGCATCCCATCATAATCCAAACCTCAGCCCCGAGGGGTGCAGTTCTGCCCAAGAGCCTGCATTTCTTTTCACTGCTCTGTTCCCCTCTGGAGACACACACACTGCCAGGGGACTGCAGTTCAACAACACACTGGAGGCCAACCCTAAAGACCTGACAGTTTGCAGATGCAACAGTCAGCCCTTCCCCATCTGTCCCAAACCTATTCCCCGGGGTCAGACTCGCCCATGGCCATCCAACAGCTGCCCCAGGGGAGACACATCCCCTGGAAGTGCCTGTGAGTGGGCTCAGTCACTTCCATTTACCTTGCCTTTGAAAAAATAAGAAAGGCAAAGCATTTCTTTTCATATGGCAAAGCTGTCCTGCCAAGTCAGTTTTCACAGCTGAACACTTCCCAAGGTGCCAGTTCTGCAATTCAGGGCCTGGATGTGATCCCCTGAGCATGATGGATGGCTTTAAAATGAAGGCACTGCGAGAAGTACCAGCTGTCCAGGTGCACACTGGATTAGCATGGCTGAGCCACCCCTCCTCCTCCTCTGCATCCCTCTGAGGAGCTCATCCTGTGCAGGAGGAAGGCTTTGATGGCAGGAGAGACATGAGAGCCCAGCAGATATGAGCAGAGACACAGCCACATGCAGGTCACACCTCACCCAAATGTGAGCCTGCTTTTACTCTGTCTGAAATAATTTGCTGTTACATGGCAAGTTTGTGGGACTCCTTTTCAATTCCCTTTATCTGACCACTTAATTTCTGAATTCTTCACCTCAACAACCAGTAGCTAAGAGAAGAGGCAGACCAAATGCAAAATTAAATTCTTTTCTCTGAATAAACCAAGCCAACCTTCAACGACCCCCCATCTCCTGCACACAATTCTTCCCAGTGTCCATTCCAGCTTTCTAGATAACCGCTAGAAAGGGATTTAATTCTAAACTGCCCTGTTAATTAAGTTTCTTTTTGGAGTCCAGACTATGAAGACCATCTTTAAACACTCCTTGCAACCACCAGGGCCACCTTCATCGAGGGACACCTGGGCTAAAATTCAGCCACACCACACAAGAAAGGCACCACTGTGGCTCCCTTCACAATGTGCAGATGCAACCTAAGAGTTCCTGAAAGGAGAAGGTTGGTCTCCATACAGGTTTTCTTGTCTTACAGAGCGTTATGAGACAGCACAGAACACGTTCTAGGGTTCTGGGGCAGCTGAATCTGTGACACCGCTCAAACTCCATTTAGTCCAAGCCATAGACTGGCACAGTCCTGTTCCCTCTCTCCACCCAGCCCAGTGGCAACATGGACAGTCTGTTGACTGAACAGAGCCCATTTTACCCCAGCAGTAACAGTCTGCCTGGAGAGAACATTCCCACTCACTGCCCAATTAGAAGAATGTTGAATGCACGGAAATGCCTTTTGAATAAACACTTGATAACCCTCAATAAAACTGTAAGAGAGAGTTACTGCAGATTTACTACCCAGGAAAGGAAAGCTCTTCACAGCACAGCCAAGAGCTTATTGCTTCTTACTTAATGCTGATAAATGCAAGATCTTCTCAATCCCACAGCAACCAGGGTTAAAGCAGCTTAGCGGGGAAATAAAATAAGTACCTTATGATGTGCCCACAGAGAGCTGGGGGAGAACCACAGGTTTGTCACAGTCCAGGGAGCAGTGTGTGCTTGCTCCAGGCTGTGTGGGATTTACCAAAGGGCACATCCCTCCTTTAGCAGCAGCACAAACACCTCTGCTCCACTGTGAGTGCG
The DNA here is from genome assembly GCF_001604755.1 of Lepidothrix coronata. Lineage (NCBI taxonomy): Eukaryota > Metazoa > Chordata > Aves > Passeriformes > Pipridae > Lepidothrix > Lepidothrix coronata. The sequence goes on along the minus strand of NW_016690279.1, from coordinate 1,081,620 downwards.
TGTCCCAGCTTGCTGTGCAGTCACTGCTCAGGCCCTGCAGCTGCAGAGGTGAGATGGGGTGGGATTGCTGCCCTTTGGCTTTGGAACCTCCCTGGTTCTTGCAGGGAAAGCGCAGCTGTGAGACATCGGTGCGGGGTAAGACCTCTCTTCCTGCTGCCTCACAGGGAGAAAAGGAGCACCCTGAAGTGAGCCAGGTGTCAGCCTTCCCTCCTCTGCCATGAGGATGCTTGACCTGTATTTGGGTTTTCTGGAAGCCTGTGGTTGGCGAGGAGGAAGGAAGGGGTTGGCTCTATTTACACTTCTGCAGGTTTCCCACCCCAGCTGCCCGGCCAGCTCGGGCAGCAGCCCTTCCTGCAGGAGCACAATGGGCATGTTCCCAACCCCAGGGGGGATACTGCAGCACATTTGCTCTGCAAATGAACGTTGACAGAAAGGTCTTGCCCTTGCTGATGAGCACTGATGTGTTGTTTTCTGTATTCACTGTTCTTGGTGATGGGGAAGTATTTATGGGATAATTTTGTTTTCCTCTCTAAGAAGTCCAGTGGGGAACAGCCCAGTGCTTAAAAAATAAACACCCAACAGAAATCATTGCTAATTCCCTTATCATCTGTGTTCACTTGGACAGGTTTCCTCCCTGGCAACCCTGTGCCTTACCTTGTTGGGAACAGCCAGGGTGCTGGGGCTCACAAACCCTGAGAGCTGAGCAGCCCTGCCTCTGCTCTGCCACCACCGTGGCTGCAGAAGTGTCCCAGTGCTACACTTCCAGTTCTTCTCTTCCAAGAAAGGATCAGTGAACAGGCTCAGCCAAGGGTATTCTCAGAGGTGCAGACACTTGTGTATCACAGAGTTTAACCATCCTCTTCAGCTATGGGAGCTCTTCCCATGGCACAGCCAATACTGGCTGGGGTTTGTTCTGTTTCAGCAGCAGCAGTTGTACTGAGGGAGCTGGGAAACTGTATTTGGAGGCTTGTCCTGCTCTCTCTGTTAATGCCACAGCAAGGAATCTTTGGGGTAATGGAGGAGGGTGATCAAAGAAAGTTTCCCTCTAGGCTCCCACTATTATATCCTATCCAAAAACAATATTAAATGTGACCTACCATTGTAGTAATCAAAGAGGTAAAGTACTATTTTATATATTATTGGACTCCTCACACAAGCAAGTGGAGTTACATTCCTACTGCTGTTCCAAGGGCTTTCTGAATAAAAAACATGATAAATAAACTCTGAAGAGGTTAAACCATTTAAAATTACACTACACTGTTTCTATAGGTCAAAAGCTGTATTATTGCACAAATGAGGGTGCATCAACATCTTCAAATCTTTTCTCATGTAAACCTTAATCATTGTGCATAGCAAAGATGGAGACTTGAGGGGTTTTTTAAGAGGGGAAAATGAGGCAAAGATGGGGGGGAAAGGGTTTTGTCAGGATCCTACAGTGGGTTGGTGGTGTGCTGGGACAGAGCATCTTCCCTGAATGACACTGGATGAAGGTTCAGAAGCTCATGCCCAGGAAGCTGCCAAGTATTGGTCTATAAAGAAGAGAAAATAAGACTGTTCTAACCCAAAAATTGCTTAAAGAATAAAAAGTAACACTCGGTAACAAGGACACAGATGCTGGATTGTCCAATTTGTCCGAGTGATTTTTTTCTCCTCCTAAAACAATGGGACAAACCTTGCTTATTTCTTACATAAATGTTACATGTCTGCTGATCAGCACTGGAGTTCTCAAACCTCCACCCTTTTCACAATGTACAGTTTGGAAAACACTTTCAAGACATGGGTCCAAGTTTGTGTAAAAAATGAGAATACTTACACGTAGCCTCTGGCACATTCCTAGCAGGCTGCTGCAGTTGTTCACACTAATTCAGTAAGAAAGGAGTATATAAATTAGATACCAGGCTGGTGTGTAATCAGTCTGTGCATGTTATTACAACAACTGGAACACCCTTGCACTCCATCTCCTGCATCACTAAATAAAAACCAGTAACAGACTAGTCTGTCTCTGATATCAGATATATTGTCTTAGGTTGCACACAGGAACTATCAAGACACAAAACTGAAAGAAAAGCCTTTGCTTTCTTTGCTTTCTCTATCAGACAAAACCCCTCTGATACTGCCATTTAAGCTGGAATTTGTTACGAAGGAGAAATAAGAGCTATAAAAGACACAACCCCCGCTATTTTCATAAACAAGACAGCCAAACTCAAAATTCTCCCAGTACAATGCCTTCAATTAATAATGTAAAATATCTGCCACCAATTATAAATCCTTTTTATGAACACTGAATGTGGTTTGTGTCTTTTCTTTCCCTTCATCAAATGCTATGAAGTGAAGGCTGTAATAGCATCCTGGCTATTGCTCTTTTTTTCCCACACAGTCATATCCAAATGTTTCAATGTTTCTTTAATGCTCCACTTCTCTTAATGGCAAATGAGGTTTCAAAATGTAGAGGAAGTTTTGAAAAGATATTGGTGAAACAACAAATTGGAAAATGAATGGAGGGAGAAAAATGAAGTAATACCTGCACCACATTATTTAAGTAGTAGAGGAAAATATTGGGAACATGAAGAGAGAAAGCTTTTAAATGCTTCCAGTAGTGATTGCCGTTATTTTGCAGAATTCTCCCTAGAAGAGCAGGGGGGGAAATTATTAATGGAGATTTAGTACAATCTTGATTTATAAAAATGCAAACATTTTTATTGGAACTTTAAAAATTTCTAATGTAAAATGTTTTAAATCCAAAATTTGTTAGGATCTGCATTTTTCAATTATTTCTGCAGCAAACGTTGTTTGAATTTGACTGAAACAGCAGAAGTTTCAGTGCAACTGCAATACCCGCTCATTTTGCCATTTATTGACCTTTCCTGAACCTGCCATTCCTTCACAAGTTATGCCAGATCCCTACCACATTCAATCATTTCTCTGGGTTGTGAAAGATGCAATTTACATTGTGTAAGTTTTTATTCGCATAATATTTATCTTTAATGATAAATATTTATCTTAAATTATAAAGATTTATTTTTTTAAAGTTAGCAGAAAACAAGCAAACAAGTACAAGCCCTGCACTAGAGGCAATATTGTTCTCTACAAGGAAACATTAACCACTGGTGTGGTTTTTTTTCCTTTTTCCACAGAAAAGTTGCATTAGATTTGCTGTACAGGGACATTGCTATTACCCCCAGTCAGTGAATACTACAGACACACAGGGCTTGGTTTCTTAGCATGGCTGTTGAATATTGTGTTACTCAAACCAGGGGTTCTCCACAATAGTAGTCAGGAGTTGGTGCAAAGTCCCGTCTCACAAAGGCTATTGAAAATTCAGCCCCACTGCTTCAGGACTAGGAGAAAAATTGCATCTTTAGGAATCCTATTTCCTTCTGGGCTGACACACTGCACTGAGGTGGCTTTTTCCCTTTGCAGCTTGTGTACAGAAGTTCAGGTCTTTCTGTTTTCCCTACCAGCTGCTCTACACACACTACCCCTGTCAGCAGGAAGGGACAGAAAAATGAATGAAGACTGATGATTAACGAAGAAAGAGGGTGAATATTAATCATGGAGTCAACGTTTGATGGGAACATTGATGGAATAGTGGTCCCACTGGAAGTAGTTAGGAGTTGATTTTTATGCCCCAGGGCAGTAGTTTTAAACTAGGACTCCTGATGGAAGAGAGGTTGCTTGTAATGTTTTAAACAGGCCATTGTGGAAAACATACCTTCATTCTCCCCCTGCCCCAGCTCCCTGACTCCCTTCTTTGTTGGGCTGAGTTGAGAGCATAGCCCAGGTCTGCTGTGCACCTACATTCCCCCAACCAGCCCAAACTGTAAAGATCAAACCTTTAAACAGAAGCAAAACAGGAACAGGACCTCTCAATTTTCCATTGCTGAGCTGCTAGAGAGCACTCACCACCCGAGGCCACTCTCAAGAAATGCTGATGTTGGTGGTTCTGAGCAACTTTTCTGTTGTTCAGCACATTTGTTTTACACCAGGAAAAAGAGGAGAGTCTGGGACAACACACTTCCATAGCTAGGTCATTCAGGTTTGAATTCTGGCTACTTGCTACCTGCTCCAAACCTCTTTGAAGGCAAAAGAAGTCACACCTCCATTCTGAAGCCTTGTAGACAAGCACTCTTAACCTCGGTGGGAATTTCCTGGATCTCTCCAGTTAACAAGTGCCCTTGCAATCAATACCATATATATATATATATAAGTGCACAACTGATACTCTTTTTTCTTTGGTATTACACAAAATCATTCATCATACCAGATCATTCATTTTTGTGCTGAAAAAGCCTTGAAGATGCTTCAGGTAAGTCTCATCCACATGCTAGACCCAGGCACTAGAATCCTGAAAGGAACAGACATATGAAAGACTGCAAAGACACTGCAGATTTACTGCACACATCAGTTTGAGCTGGACAGCCCCAGAAAGGACTTGTGAGCTGGGTTGGTGGACACCAACATCCAGCTCTTCCAATGGTCCTGCCATGCAAAATGGGCTTTTGCATATATCTAACAATTTCTGCTGCTGTTGTTTCAAAGTGGAATTATTTGGGGGAGGAGGGGAGATGACAAAGAGAGGACTGCACTCAGAGCTGGTGTCAATTGCTGGTAATTCTGCTGAGGGCAATAAATTTAGGAATTTTCCCAGGGGTAGCTCTTTGGGTTTCCTATGGTGCTCCCTCAACTAAGCCCTCCCAGTACTCCAGAAGGATCCAGAATCACAGCACGTGAGCTCTTTCCTGAACTTTGCTCTGCAAATTAATCCATACCATAGCTCTTGTCAGGAAAATATAACATGCCCAACAGTTTTGTGTATGGGCAAAGTTATTTTTCTAAATAAAAGTCTAGTTTTAGAAGTACAAACAGCTTTCATACTTGCAGCAAAAGATTAGGCAGACAAATATAGAAGCAGACTGGGTTATACAGTCATTTTTTCTATAGATTTAGGCTGAGGTCTTTCACCTTTCAGGAATAATTGATTTCCCAAAAATGAAGCATGTCTGCTCACAGGATGCAGCTTGGCTACCCCTCCACCTGTGTGTCCCACAACATGAAGGAAAAAAGTAAAACTATTCCCTTGGTTTCAGCTATAGTGAAGAGTGAACTGGGCCACAGTGCAACAAGTCACAAAAAATCCCAAAGGCACAAAAAGGAAAGTCTCCCAAGTGTGCTGAGGCCAGAAGAAGCTGAACAGCAAAAGGTGTTTAATCGTCAGTGCTGCATTTTATCCAGAACATTGGGCCTTTAACAACCCAGAAACCTGCAGGTACATTTTCATAGTTAGTTAATGCTGCTCCACGGGTGGGTGATTTGCAGATAGGCAGATTATTTGCCTGGGAGGAAATGTGTGGCCCCAGCTCCTGGTTTTGCCCTCCAGTTCCCAGGGTATCCCTGACAGACACCCAGGATTGCTGCTTGCCTGCAGAGCAGCTGCTTGGAGCAGCAGACACAGAGGGGAAGGCTCAGGCAGGTTTATTCTAACATTCTTATAACCCTGGGTGCTACCTCACAAAGGGTTCAATGCACTGCAGCTCCCCTGAATAAATAACTCCTTAATGCATCTGTCATTTCAGATGTCAGACCAGAGACAAGGTCAAGCTTGGAGAGAAATCAGCCTGCTCCATCCTTGACCCATCATTCATCACTGCATTTGTCCACAGCCAAACAGCCCAGCTGGTTAACTGGCAAAATACCTTATCTGAGCTCTAAAAGGTTCCATTTCTGCTATGGAGAAGTTTATTAATAACACTCCCCAGAAAGCAGCAGGAATTCTGGGGGACAGCTTTGCAGGGACATTTTTCAACAGAGGAGCTTAAAATCCTGCACCGTGCACCCAGTCCACAGGCTGGGGAGACAAGAGGTTAATTTGGCAGACAGCAAACAGTGAGTGTTTGTAAGTTATGGGAGGATCAATGTGATGGGGATATACGAGCCTTGCCTTCACCTTCCCTCATGTATCACCCTGCATGTCATCATCGCTGGGTCAGCACCACCACACCTCCCAGGTCCCCCTCACATCAGGAATTAGCATGGCCAGCTCTTCATTCTTAGCACTGCTTTCATGGGATTAGGCATGATTGTTAAAATACACACCTGAACTCATGCTCGTTTGCATGGATTTACAGGAAAAGATTCCTGGTTCCTAAGGAAAAACAGAACTTTAAAAGGTGAAGCTTTGTCCCTAAAGCAAAAAACTATGTGCTTTAATCAGTCTTATAAATTGCTGGCATTTGTGTGAGGGCTTGGGATTTGGGGGGGAGTGAGGGGGAAAGAGGGGACTGAGAGAAGAGAAGAAAAAAAGAAAGAAAAAGGAATATTTTGGTTTAGTACGTGAAAGTAACAGTTCCTGAACAAAAAAACAACAATAATCAAAAAAGAGGCAAAGCAACTCCCTATGTGGAAGTTGTCCCAGGGGAGATTAAAACTAGGTGATCTTTAAGGTCCCTTCCAACCCAAACCATGAGATGATTCTGTGATTCGATGCAGAGCACTGTGGTGCTTTTGGGTCTTTAACTTAAGAACCCTTATACAGAACAATTCAGCGATAGGAAAAATTGCACTTGGCCCAGTGAAAGAAAGACACAGATATTTGGGGTCTTTTCCCTCTTTGGTGCTCTTTTTCCTCTCTCCACTAAAATCCAGTTAAAGACAGAAGATCTCTTAATCCCTTGAATGCAGGATAGGCAGTGAGAAGTTAGGAAGCTTTGGCCCATCAGGTTCATTGGGGAGGTGGTTGCAGCTACTGTGTGATGGCTCAGAGTGCTCACAACCTTAGTAAACCTTAGCATAGCAGTAAATGCAGGACATGCAACCCACAGAGATTTGGTACAGACCCAGGCTGACCTCTAAGTTTGACTCCTTTCTGCTGAGACAGCTACACCTGCAACATATTGAGAAACTCTAATTTTTATACAAGCAGATTTCAATTAACAGTCAGTTTATGGCTCAGACACACAAGCAGGTTCCCACAGCATAAAAAGTTTCAAGATCTCATCTAAGTTATGGTAAATATCCAAATATGAGCACTTTAACAATGACAGTGCAGCTTTCCTTCAAGGAACACACTAAAGCCATGTGTGATGGTCAAAACAGAGGAAAGGCAAACACTGAGATTACACACATGATGTTAACTCTGACCTTCTTCCTGGGCCTGCCATGACTTAACTGACTTTTTGGTCTTATGCAACTTTTGATCAGCTTTCAGGGGCACTGCAGTGCTGTGCACCAGTGGTGAAAGCTGGCTGCAAGGAAGTTATTTCCCTAGCTCATAATACTCTTTTCTCAAAGATTTTGTGTTCATTTGTGCATATCGCTTGTATTACCCCGTATTCCAAGAGCCACCATATTTTGAGAGACAAGATAACTATGTCTTGTGACTACTTAAGCACTCAAATGGTACAAGTAGGTTGCCCAAATCATCAGTAACTGCTCTGACTACGTAAGAAAAAAGGTCTTTGGATTGCTGATGCGATGTAGTTGTTTAAGAGATGGCTGAGATTTGCAGAGACACGCACTGGATCCAGAACTGTGGATGGTGCTGGCGGAGGTGCCCATCACCTTGGGAATCCAAGGCTACACACAAAGTACCGCCTCATTTAAGGAATGAGTCTCTCTTGCCCTCCAGCATTTGTTACCCCCAGTCTTTCAGCATTTGTTACCCCCAATCTTTCAGCATTTGTTACCCCCAGTCTTTCAGCATTTGTTACCCCCAATCTTTCAGCATTTGTTACCCCCAGTCTTTCAGCATTTGTTACCCCCAATCTCTCAGCATTTGTTACCCCCAATCTCTCAGCATTTGTTACCCCCAATCTCTCAGCATTCCTCAGCCAAGTTCACCCCATTGCTCTCCCGCTGCCGACTCAGCGGCTCCATCAGCCCTCGTTTGTTTGCTGGGAAATGTGTTCCTCTGCTTTGTTTCTTTGGACCTAACATTTTTATTTTTTGCCTCTTTCCTCCCTCCACAGGGTGACAGCTATTTTATCACCTACAACAAGAAATGCTGAGCCTGTTGTGCAGGCAAAACATTTGCAAAGGGGCAGGGGGTACACAGAAAGCAGTGGGAAATTGATAAGGGCTGTAAAGTAGCTTTATAAAAATGCCGACGAGCCTGTTCAGGGCACAGAGCACCTGCACCTCTGCCCCCGGCAGCGCTTCCTTCAGATGCTCCTATTGTTTTCATTACTATTTGTGACTCCATCATTAATAAATTACTATTTTTTTTCCCGTTGGCTCCAGCCACCAAGGGAGCCAGCAGGTGCACCACTTTTACAATTAGCCCTTCGTAATGCATGGTTGGCAAGAAAAGTTGTCCACGAGCTGCGGAGTTTACCAACTGGATTTCTGCTTGATGGCCACAGCACTTGGAGCAATTAGAGGAGAATTTGCAGGAAAGCACCTTAATGCATCTGCTCATCTGGCTGAAAACTTTGACAGAGGGGTTAAATCCAAAACTTTGAGTCCTGCTCAGGAAACCGGGTGATCTGACAGAGGAAGAACGCAGGGCAATGAGAGCAAGCCATGTCTTTTTAAAAGAATCATTTCTACCATATATTACATTATCCTGCTTTGGTTAACCTTACTACACGTTTCAGATCAAATAGAAGTGAGGTGGGACTGAAAGGCTGATAAAAGTGGGCTTATTTTGGTTTGAGATGGGGCAGTAGAGCAGCAAAATCAGCAGGTTGCTTCATTAAATTCAGGTCTGCTCACAGGCATGGTTCTGCCTTCCCACAGCAGAGCTGTTGTGCTCATTCGTGTTGGTAAAATTATGGATATACTGAATTCCCTTTCTCATCTGATATGACTTTCTAAATACCATCATATCTGCATTTTCCTACAGAAGGGTGCAGTGTGCCAACAGCAGCTAAGGGGAACAGACTGTGGTTGGTTTTGAGTGGGTCAGGGACTCTCAGCTTCTGGAGTGGAGATTATTTTAGTTGTATTGTGCACTTCTCCCCCACAGGAAAAAAGATACAAAAGAAAATACAGAGGACAAAGCATAAATTATTTGGTAATGCCTTAACAAATTGAACAAAAAGTGAAAAATCCAAGGAATAGTATCTTACCACAGATTTCAAAGTCAGCAAAGCCAGGGAAGTTGTGTGCCTGTTAGTCTGTGACTGTTTTCCTTCAGTCCTTGTGAACTCAGGTGTTTCACACAGTTCTAGTGACAAAGTATCTTGGCATCTCTGTTAGAGACTCCCAGATGAAACACAGCACTCCTAAGGGAAGAGAAAAGAAGAAAAAATTATTAAAGATGACATGTCATATTGAAAACCAGCAAAATCAGAGCTTGCACAGAGCAGATCTGACTCCATTGACTCTTCTGTCCTGCCTTTGAGAGCAGCTACTGCAAGATGCTCTGGAGGAGGAGGAATATGGCCTGCAGCAGGCAAACCTGGCAAATCTGCTATGGATCAGGCTCTGATCTAGACACTGATTGAAGCTTTAATTCACAAGTCCTCTTCAAAAAAGTCTTTCCACAAAAGGCAAAACTTGACATTATATTCATGGTTTCCAAAGAAGTATCCAAGATCCTTCTTGTGTGTTGCTAATTTGAACTGGACAAGAAAAAACCTTCAAACAAATTAAGAAATCCTTTTTTCCCCTCTCACTTTAGATGAAGGAAAAAAGCAGAAACTTTTCAGAAGAATGTCTTAAGAGATCTGGAAATCACCATGACTTCAGCACAGCTCCACAATAAGGCAAGAAAGCCCTCTCTGCAGTTGATTTGAAGGTCCAAATCTCTGGTGAGAATCCTGATGGCTGCATGACTGGGTCATTCTTTTTGACCCAACAAGTGTTAACTTCTTAAAGGAGCAAAATAACTCTGCCAGGAAAGACTGCAGACTTGAGCCAATAGCTCTTATAGCAAATCTAATGATTGAGACATCACAGGAGCACTTTGGGAGAGGAATCCCATCTGTGCCTGATCACCAAACCCATGAGCTCAGTTCACATTTGGTGCAGCTTCTGTTCCTTCCTGAGATGAACAAAAGCTCCCTGTGGTGAAAAAAGACAAAATTTCACATCACCCAGGGGACTTACAAGGAAGAGAACTGAAGGCAGGACCAGTTCAGAAAGTGTTTTTAATAGGAAATCCAATGAACACCTGACTCAGAGACACAGAAGGAGGAACTTCTAATGTGGGGTCAAACTGATGCTTTTTGCATAGCTGAGGTATATCCACTATGCACTACAGCTGCCATGATATCATTCTGATTTTCCTGTTTCCTGGAAATTCCAGGACAAATCACTAATTAAAGACGAATTTTCTACCTACAGATTTTGGTGTGAGGTCCATAGCACCCAGCTGGCAGGCTACCACTGCATTAAGTCCCTCCTGCTCACAGCCAGATTTCCTCCACCAAAATGACAACAGCCTGAAATTATTTACAAAATTCTTTACCTTAACATGTGATTTATAACAACATACAACCTCATTCAAATGCTCAAAGCAGATTCTGCTGGCCAGATTTTTCAAATTCATACTCTAAAAGAAAAGAAAAGAAAAATAATCGAAGAGGATTTTGAAAGCAGGGAGAGGAAAATCACAATTGTATTTGGATATAATTAAATATAATAAAGGACACAACTGTTAAAAAAAAAAAAAGGAAAAAGAAAAAAACAAACACAAAACTGAAAACTTAGAAACTAAAGTGTAATGGAATAGTAGCATGAAAAAATCAGAGTAGGTAAAGTCAGAGTACAGTTTAATTTTAGCTTCAAAATCAGTTTTTGATTTACACAAAATCAGTCACCTGATCCCAGGCAAGTTGACATCTCCGTGTGTTTGTTAAAGTACACAACTCAAAACTAAAGCCAGGGAGAAAACACCCCCTCCCACTTCCCTTCAGACACTCCACTTTCCCTCTTGGAGAACACGGTTGTTTTCCCTTTTTTCTTCTTCCCTTCCAGAATTAACAAGGCTGCCTTTGTGTGTTTGCTTTGCCTGGCTGGGAGCATTAGCCCAGCCCCAGCCCTGCTGGCTCTGTCAGAGGGGATGTTCCAGGGGTGCAGCCCCTCTCACCAGTGGCAGCCACTGCCATACATCTTGCTGAGGCCACATATTGTTAAGCCATTAGACTTTCTGCTGCAACCAACACACAGAGCCCCTGAGCTCCTTCCTTTTACTTGACCTGAACTATAGGTTCTGCTAGCAGCAAACTCAATCACTGTCCTTTCCCAGTCTGCTATTAAACCTTGGCTCTAACCAGCCAAGAAATTAATCTCTGGTGCCCGACCTCTCTCGGCCCCAGTGCGCTCAACAGCAGCTCTACACAACCTTTGATCCCCATCTGCATGGCTTCATCCATAAACAAAAGTACCTTGTGGAGTCCAGTGAACCCAGCTGGTCCCTCATCTGGAAAAAAAACCCAAGCAAAACAGAGCATGAAGCCTTTCAGCTTGGAAGTTTCATGTTCTGCTGTCAAATCTTACCCTTGGATCAAAAAAAAAAAAAAAAGACAAGCCCAAATTAATCATAGCCTCCAATCTGCATTTTCTGGGGTCCACAGATACGTGCACACTGTAATGGTGAAAAACATTGCTTTCTCCAGTTGCCAGCTCCTATGTTATTGAGTGAGACAATGCCACACATCCCTCTTCTCTGCATATCTGAAATGCATGTCACCCTGGCAGTATTGCTTGTTCCTGGAGAGGGACTAAATCATTACACATTTGTTAATCCATCATTCATCCTGACAGTTGGTGGTACATGCTGACAGCTACAGGCAGAGGACAGCCACCAAACCCTGGTGAGCTTCACATTCAAATTCCAGCTAAAGCATCAGAATCTCAGGCAGTTTAGGTCTGTCTCTGGTAATTTTATTTTAATGGTAGTTATCAGGATTGCTGCAATATAAACTGCTCTCTAGAGTGCTGAGGAAGGAATGAAACCTCACTGCACCAAGCACAGAATCAAACAGATGGGAGGAGTGTCTGTCATGAAAGAGAGGCCCATATAAATAAGTTAGGCATAAAGGAAGTATTCTTACCAATTTAATGGATAAGGAATCAAGGCTGAGAGCAATAAATCAATTTTCTTGAGGGGATGCAGGATATTTACAGAAAAGTAAGAAATGAGCCTCAAATTCTAATCTACTGCCCAATCCCTTTCTTGCTAAGAGAATTTGAAAAAGTCAAGAGAATCAGCCTCTCATGCTTCTGGAAAACCCTGCCTTCAGATGGGCAGAAATTCATCTGCAATAAGTCTGAATTCACACACCAGTGCAGGCTGGCTTAGGATGGCTGATCAGGCACTTTGGGAATGAAATAACCTCATATCTTTTTCTAAGTCCAAACAATAGATGATCTCCCTGTTTTATAATGCTCTTTTCTTCTCCATATAAGCTGTTCAGCAGTCAGCAATTGACTATTTTGCAATTTTAATAATAATCAGTTTATCTTTTATAATTTTCAGAAGTTCTCCAGAGACTTTCCCCTCTCACCGGGTGTGAACACACGAACATTTGACTTGGCATTTGCCATGAATAAGGAGACAAAAGCCCACTCTATGGGGGGGAAGAAAAGGCACTGGGAACCTTGTAAAACCTATCTCCTTGGAGAGTCCCACCCCATCTGCTTCTCTCCCTCTCCAATTTCCTTCCTTCTCAGTTGGGCTGGAGGCTGAATCAATGGCATATATGGCTGTGCTCTGACCCTGGGGGTGCAGGGGTGCAGCAGCAGAAACAATTAACAAATTTTACATTTTCCCAAGTTCAATACCCGTTGTGCATACAAGGCAAAGTCAGCAATCCTCCTGCCTCTCTCTTTGTGTGGAAAGCCCCAGACAGGGAGGTCCCCCGTCCCCCCTGCCCCGTTACCACAGAGCCGCTCCCGCAGGGCTGCGAGTCCCCTGCAAAGACCCAGCTTCAGAGAGGAGTTCTCAGCCTCAGGGGCAGTTGTCAAGCCCAGAAGGGAAAACACATGAGATCACCAGCAAAACTATCTGGGCAGTGCTGCTATCAAGCCTTTTAAAGTGCAGCTCTCAGTTAATTCCTTTTAGAGGTCTTTGTTTAAGCATCTCCCTTCTTGCAGATCCCAGCCAGGAGCATGAGGAGACATGATCCTTCCCATCATAGAATTGCTGTCCACAGCTATTCCTGTTCAATAAGCTTTGTCACAGACTTGAGACTATTTTTGGAAGCTTTAAAAATATCTAAGGGGCACCTTTCATTTTTACTCAGACACAGCATCTTTTTATGTTTAATAGAGAGATTAAAAAAAAAATTATTTCTGCTTAGCATCAACATGCCTTTCTGTTAAAAATAGAACAGCTGAGCCAGCAAGAAGATTTGGGCAGGAGGAAATTCTATTTATAGAAACTTTTGCAACAGTTATCACAGGCTGATAAGGATCCCTGTGAAGCACAGACTCCACAGGGGGGTAGTGTGGGGATGAACCCAGCTCAGAAGGAGCCAACACGGCAGCACAGAAGAGACGAACAGCTCTGAGGGTCATGCACTGGTGGGGACACCAACACATTTTCTGTAGTGTGGGCGAGGAGCAATCCTGAGGGAGGACACTCAGGAGCACTGCATGCTCTTCTCCAAAGACAGCAAGCCCAGGATCTACACAGGGCTGTGTAAATTGCCTCTGTCCCAAGCTACATCACCTTGAAGAGAAGTGTAACTTCATTGTTTTCCTTGCTTGTGTGGCTGTGACAGGGCAGGACCGTCATGGAACAGGAGAGGGACCTTTGCAGTGCTGTACTAAGTAGTTTTCTCTGGAGCATCCACTGTTCCTGTCAATCAGACTGAGTCTTCCTCAATCTCCACCCAAAAATCAAGCATTTCTGAGTTATCAACAGGGAAACTGATGGGGAAAAAAAAAATACGGCCCCTCTTCTCCTGGTACTGCAACATGACTCAACAGCACCATCTCCACAGCTCATATTTCCACAGAGTGCCAGCATCTCAGCACCAAAGTGCTCCTGGCACCAGGCTACCATTAGTGCTGTAATTAAACTGAATCCACTCCTTGGCTTGGCTTTATCCCTGAACAATACCAGAGCCTGAGTAATACATTCTCAGGGCACTAATACATCACCCGGGCGAGCCCTGTCCGTGATGTATCGGCGCAATACATCAGAGTGCACTCCCGCTCCCGGGATCTATGGCCATCATACATCATCAGGGTGAGGCTGAGTGCTGATGGATGGCTCTGAAGATGGTACTGTGCAGCATGGACCAGGCCAGGACCAAGGGGATGAAGGTTGGCATCCCTGTTATCCGATTTCCCAGTGTTGTAATGCTGGCACTGAATCAACCTCCCTGAACCAGAGTCTAACTTTAGCTCCTTATTTATTTATCCCAAGGCATCGTATCACTGGAAGCGCCTCTCCTCAGATGCATCATCGTCCCAAAGGTCCCAGGGGTGGCTGGTACACAATTAGTGGGAGTGTATTCTCAGCTTGATGTGAAGGGTTTAGCCCATTAACACTAATGGCAGCTGCTGATGCTCCCTGTGTCACCGGAGACATGGACATGCTCAGCCCTGCACACACCTCATCCCCCCAGGAGGAACCTGCAGATTATCGGGAATAAAACCTTTGCAATGCTCAGAAAGTCCACTGAAGCCAACAGTAACTTCATTGTTTTCAAATATTCACCCTCTTGAGAAAACTCACCCAAAATTGAAACATAAACCTGTCCAGCATGTGGAGGCACATTGTGCCGTGCTCCCTGAGGGAAGTGGCAGCCTGGAAGTGGTGATCATGACACCACTGTGAGGAAAAGCCACAATTCTCTTGGTCAACCCATAAGAGCTCTGTAGGGAGTATTACTGCAAAGTAGTGCTGCTGTAGGGCTTGGGGGAATGATGAGGGTGGAGAAACAGTTGACTGTAGAGTCAAAAAGGATGCAAAAGGAAGCATTCAGTGCCTGAGAGTCCTTCACCCCTCACTTTTGCAAATAGCAAAGTAGAATTAAAGCAATATAAGGGTGAGCAGAGACATTTGGGGATATTTGTTCAGGAGGAGAGCAGCAGAGGAGGTCCCTAAATGAGCACAAAGGACAGTTCTTAAGATGCATCATCAGAGTCTGTGCTGGGCACTCTGATCCAGTGCTGGGGACAGCAATGTCCTGGGGAGCAAAGGTGCTAAAACCAATCTCTGTGCTCCTTATGGAGTCACTCGGGGTCTCCCATAAAGCAGACTTATTACTCTTGTGAAAGAAGTTACAGGTATAATAAAATACGTACATCCTGGCTAACACCTCTGCCCAGCCCAGCCAGCCCTGAGGGGCAGCAAGGACTCCAGGCCAAGTCACAGCACATCCTTCTACCCCTTCAGCTCCTCAGGGCAGGACCTGACCCACAGCACAACTCTCGAGACCACCACAAGGAGACCAACCTCCTCACAGCACACAGGGAGGAGGCTGGCAGTGCCAGTGCTGCCACAGTTTGGGGAAGAGCCAGCCAGCCCAGCCTGGTGCACCCAGCTGCCCTGGTGGATGGCACATGAACCCAAATTCTGCATTTTTACTAAGAAGTCAAGTCTTGCTATCCTTAAAAATACAAGTACAGTGATATTCCTCCAGATGTATCCCCAAGCTAAGCAACAAATATAATAGTTTTCCTAGTTTAAAAAATAGTTCAAAAAATCCTAAGGTATTGACTGAAATAATTTCTCAGACTCTCAATCTGGTCTTTGAAAACAACGTGGAAATGACGTTCTCATTAATTACACACCATGTACCTGGAAAATGACAGCACTGCCAAGCCGACTGCAACAAGAAAACAGAAAGCAGCTTGGGCAAGTGGATACAGAGCACACTGTCATGAAAAAGTACTTGTCTTCATACAGGGGTCAGTGACCAGAGCCCAGCAAGGAGCAGGAGCAACACTGATGGCAACAGATGGTTCCTGCACTGCAGACACAGCCAGCAGTGGGTAGCAGCACCCTCCCATCACACACAGCCAACACCACACTGAGGGAATTTCTGGCACTATTTTCCCTTGCAAAGCCAAGACCAGCTCAGCCCGGACAAGTAATTTATCTTTGCTTACTCTTCAAGCTGCTATCAGTGCAGTGTGATTGATTACTGGAGCTGGGAGGCTTCCTCACCACTGCACAGAGCACTCAGGGTCTGCTCCTCACTGACTGCTGTGCAAGTCAGTAAGAAGTAGATGTAAACTATAAACACCAAAAAGTGGAAAAACGTTTGCGTGTGCTTCCATGGTGACAGAAGACTTTGAAAATTCGTATAATGAAGAATATAAAGGTAGCAATTCCTCTTTAAAACACAAAAGAATCTGGATAGGGAAAAACAGCCTAATGAAGGATGTGGAAAACCTGGGTTTACTGGTCTGCAACAGACCCATAAACTTCTCCAGCCCACCGGTGAAACTGGAGAACTGCACTTACCCGAAACTCAGGAACACTTACAGGCAGTGGGGTTAAATCTCACTGAGGCTGGAAAACGTGCTCACTTCACTGGAACTCTCACCTGAAACAACAGCACCTGCGACCCAGCCTGGAACATGAGATGCCCAGGGGGTGGAGTTGGCACGGGCTCCTCCAGGCCAGGCTGTGTCCTAGGGCTGCCCATGGAAAAGGGGCCGGCAGTGCTGGAGAGCAGAGCCGGGGAGCTGCACAGGGCTGAGCCCGAGCTGTGCTGCTGGAAGAGTCCATAAAAACCAGCCGGGAATCTGCTCCTGCTTGCTCAGTTCTCCTGTGTACAAGCAAACCAAACCCTCGTGTGTCCTTTAGTAGCAACAATAAAAGTTGCATTAAGAAAAAAAAAGAGACTTAAGAACACCTTCTCCTGTCCCTGGAATAATTTATAAGATATTCCTTTTTTTCCGTCTCTTTTTTTTTTCTTTCAGAACAACTCAGAACAACAGCTTACTTCAACCAGGCCCATCTTTACCTGAAAGCACAACCTCTCAGTAAGCTCTGGCTTGCCCAGCCCTGCAAGCACCACCCTGCCAGGGAGGGAAGAGACAGGCTCGTGATGGCAGAGCCGCTGCTGCCGCTGGGATTCACGGAGGTCAGGAACAGGAGCATCCCTGCTGACAGTCAGGGGGCCGTCACAACACAGACCCTGCACCCACCACGGAGGGGACAAGGCCGGGGGCAGGAGCCTGGGGCAGAAGCCGACAGCATTGGTGGCTCCACTGGTTTTTCTTGGCATGGATCTGTTGCCTTCTGCCACGTAGAGGGAATAAGTTGGTTTCATTCAGGAGCTGTTTGATTTAAGAACGTGCACCTCCGCAGGTTGGAGCTGTGCAGACAGTTTGTGTGTGAGAGAGAGCAAAAACAGAGCAAAAATACTTTCAGAAAGAAAGTATTTTAAAGTATTTCCTACCATCTGCTCAGCTTATACTTTTAAAAGTTCAATTATCTTCTGATAAACTTACCAGCCAAATTAGGAAACTAAATACAATTATTAAAACATAAGAGAACAATTTCAGATTTGCCTTAAATGCCAATCCAAATTTAACAAGCCCACAGATCCTGATGGATAATTCCAGAAAGATCCTTCAGCTTCATTTCAAAGTAGGAGAGCAGATGAATGCCTAGGATATGATTTACATTTATTCTCATGTTTTTAATCAAAACTTACACAGTTGTTTTAGCTGGCCAAAACCAGAACTAGGGTTTTATAGAAATGTATTCAATTTCTCCACGGAATTGGGGGATTTGAGCAGCTCTGCTATTGAAGTGCTGCACAAACCCTACCTCCAGTGTGCAACTCAAACTCTGAAAACCCAGGAAAAATTTCCATGTACCCCAGCAATTTACTGAGCAATCTTTTATCCAGATGCTCTCCCAGCAGGTAGATTCATCTCCTCAAGTACTTTTTTTATGGGGAAAAAAAAGAGAAAACTTAAAAGAAAACTTCCTCTGAACTCTTGGCCAAGGGTTGAGAGCCCTGTGATTTTACACAGGAACCTGCAGCATTAGCACTGTCCCCACAGATCCACGCTCTGTAATGGGCTCAAAGCCGGTCATGGATCGTGTAGTGATGCCCCTAAACAATCCCTTACCTGACTGATTTCCAACAGGAACAACATGTTCCTCAGAAGGGACTCAAAGCTAAAATTATCAAGAGTGAAAACATCAGGATGCAACAACAACAGTGGTGAAAAACTGTCAGAAGTGTTTCAGCTCCGGATTCTCCCATTTTTCCGTGCCCAGTGAGGGCTCCGGGGCAGCGCAGGGAGCGCTGGGGACTGGGAGCAACTGCTGACACCAGGCATGAGACACACAGGGAGCTGGTTCACAACCTTGGCTTAGAGGTTATTAATGCTGTTATGTTCAAAGGGCAAAGCCCAGGAGGTGTGAGTGTAGCACCACTGGCTTTGATAGTGCTACTGGGATAGACCAATAACACAGAGTTTGATGCTGCCTGCATTTAGAAATTCTTTAGTCCTATATTCCAAGGAAAACCTTCAATCTGACAACTCCTCCCCAGCAAGTTACAGGGAAAAAAAGCTGTTATTTGGAGGAGAATGTGAACTCAAATTCCTGATGGAAAAACACACTCCTCTTGCAGTGATTTTTGTTGTTGTATTTTTGTATGGGGGTTAAAAAAGGTTTGATTTTGCAGTTTAGCATGTTGAGGCCTCTCGGTGCTCACTGTCGGAGGGTGCCGATTACCCAGCTTCATTCATCAAAGTGTCACTTTTCTGACAGCCATTAATAAATATCCTGCCAGAGCCCCTCACACCTGGCAGCCATGGCACACTGCAACACGCCGCTAACCTAATTTGCTAATTGCTGCTTTCCCCATTAATTTTAGTCTGTCTTGTTTGGTGTTGACACGGAGGGAAAAAGAAATAAGAGTGGGAGAAAAGCAGGGAAGAAAGAAAGCATTTGATCATTTCTGTTTATTTGTTCATTTATTTGTCACCCTCCATCACCATTTACATGGGAACAGCAACTTCTGTGAACCTCATTTTATTTTTGCCCTTTCTGCCAGGGGGCTGTGGGCAATTCTAATTTTGGTGCTGCTGGGTGAAGGGTTAATAATCTACACACACTTTTTTTTATCCGAACCTAAGCCCAGAGTTTTGTGCCTCCAGTTCTACCAGCTGATGACCTCCTCCCCAACCCCCAAAGCTGCCCACACCCAGCCAGGGGCTGCACCCCACTGACCCCAGGGGTGCTCTGCTTGCCCAGACTTGGATCTCAGCTTTGCCAATGCCTCACACCTGCCAAAATCCCTGCTCTGTTAATTCATGTCCTGGCCACTCTCGAACAGAGATCACTCAGTTCCATTAATCATGTGATTCTCTGATAAATCTCCTCTCTAAGGCTCAAGCCCAGACCAAGTCCTTGGTGACTGAGCTGGACTGAAAGGCAGGTCTCCAGCCGAGGTCAATTAAGACGAGAAGTACCAGACCCATCAAACCTTCAGGCAATGATGAATTGTTGTTGCAGTGCTAGGAAAAGTCTCCCTGCAGGACACTCACCAAGCTGTTGTACTTGGACCACACGTTGGGGTCCATATGCTCCAAAGCCTGATTAGGTCTAACAAAGATGTTCTTCACCCACCTCTCCAGCTGTGGTGGCAGGCTCTGCCCCCTCCAGCAGTGGGGCACCAACACACAGGGGCACTGAAGCTCTTTGGGCTCCGGGTTGACCACAAATGTCTGCCTAAGGAAGCACAGATACGTGGGTTCTGCAAAGGTTTCCAGATCAATCATCCTTTTCTCTAATTAATGTAAAAAAAGAGCACATCTATCCCAAAAGTAAGACCCTTGTGCATTCTCCTGTCCCCCCAGCCTGTCAGCCTTGATTCTTCTTTCAAAGGCTTCTTTTAAAAACCAGCTGCTAGTGCAGGAGTCCTGATCTCTTTGGGTAACCAGAGCCTCCCACTGCCAAAGCACTCAGACCCCAACCACACAACACTTGTGATGAGAGAGATGATCCTCTCTCAGTCCAAGAGCCTTTCCTGGGAGCAGACAGCCAGGACAGCTTCCACTGTCAACCTGTGCTGGATCCAATAATTTCTGATGTTTTAGAAAGACCTGGAAGAGAAGAACGTGGATGCCAAAGGCATCTTTACCAGGGACTTGCACACGCTGAATATCTGTCTTCTCCACACTGAATATCCCAGCCCCAGGGGTAATTCAAACACCAGGAACACACACAAGAAGCAGCTGCAATAAGCTGGAACTAGATGTTAACAAGAAAAGTTCTGCTGCTCCTGGAAAGAATGTAGTGCAAACCTAATGTTTTTTCTTCAAAGCAGCAGAGGGCATAAATAGATTAAAATTGGATCATGTCACCAGAAGGGTCAAAAACAGGAATAGTTGAGGTTGGTTCAAAGTGTTGAGTATATAGGAAAACTACTTCTTCAAATCAGCATTTGTATGACTGCTGTTTGGGGACCACCTCAGGTCTGGAAGCAGGATACGGCCTAATATGCTAATTCAGAACATTGGGCATTGTTTTCTCTACCTCTGAAACAAACGTGTGTCCCTTTAGTTCTTCTGGCTCTTAAAATGATACTGATATTGAATTTTGCAATGGCACACAGCTGGTAGAAGTATAACCCACAGCTTTCCTTAATCCGTTGGTGGGATCTTGGGTTGGTTCATATTCACCTTGAAAGGTCCACCACAGTGTTGAGCTGCTGCTCCACAAAGTCCCAGCTCCCAGGGAGCTGAACGAGACCTGCCACAGGCAGGGCCTTCAACTTCCAAGGGCCTTAGAAGTAAAATATACTATCCTGTTCCAAGGGAAGTTAAAAGGGCCCAGTAAAGAGTAACAGCATTTCAGCTTTCAGCCAAAAGCTTCAATTCATGGTCCTTTAAAGTTAAATTTACTGCCTCCATTTAGCAATGTCCCTGTAAAAATCCCATCTGGCACAGAAAAACCCATGTGCAGTTCAGTTCAGCAGTACTATGGCAAACAAAATATTTCATCCCAGGAATCTAGCTATGCATCCATCTGCCTTTATTTAGGTCTTTGTGTCTCTTTGTTCCCTTCAGTGCTCACCAGCTCCAAGCAACAAGGCAGCCCAGGTTACCACACCCTTCACTGCTCAAGCCCAGCATCTTCTGCTACCTGTCAAGGACCTGATCACAAGGAGGAGAACCATCAACACATGATTTACCCCTGTGACAGGGAAGGACACAACTTTATACAATCCCACTGGCTCTTTCTCCCAGTGCAGACAAATAAGAAAAACTAGAGCAGGCAGAGCACAAGTAAAATGATCGGTGTTCTACCCGCTAGTATGAGAACTCTTATTTTTCAGAAGCCAAGGTTACCTCAGGGCTTTAACTGCTCTACAGTATCACCCTTGCCCTTTAAAGATACAATACACTCTCTTGCAGAAGCCTCAATATGCCCTGACCTGTGGCCACTGCATTTGCCACACGTGTTTGTCTGTGTGCAGAGCTGAGACGCCTTTCCCAGGGAAAGTTCTGTCAGAGCGGGTGTATTTGGTGTAAAAAGTTTTGTTTGAGAGCATTTTCTGACAAAGGAGAACATAAAGGAAAACATTTTGTTGAAAAACACCAGGTCTGTTGGGGAGGAAGCCCTTTCATCTTCCATTCTCTGGGTTGGTTTTATTACTCTGCAAGGCCATTTTACTGAATTAGTATCGTAATCACGGCAATCTAACGGGGGTATCGAGCGCTGCAGCCTGAGCCAGATCCCTCAGCTGGTACAAACCAGCATGGCTCCATTAACTGCACTGGAGCCAATTTATATCAGCTGAGGATCTGCCCTTTAGTTTTTACTATAGGAGAGCCAGACTACAAATGGGAGAAACCTATATTAAAAACAAATATCTTCAATCACAGCAGCGGGAATGCAGAAAAATATTGGCTGAGTCAACTTTTATAGCAATGTTTTCTTTCTCTCCTGAGTGCTCGATTTTGAACACTCCCCTGTAAAATTTTCCAAGCCTGGAGCAACTTTCTTCCTGTTTCTTCCTCTGGTTAAAACCCACCTCACCTGATGGAGGCAACAGGGCTCTGGAGATTCTCTCTTTGCCCACCTCAGGGAGTTGGTAGCATCCCCAACGTTGAGACAGTTCAAGCCTGCAGCCAGCCAACGGGACAGTTGTGAAAATGGAGATCAGCCACAAACATCTGCTGTTCCTGGGATGCACAACCCTTCCCACGAGGAGAAGGTTGCCCCACTAGCCCCCTCTGGAAGGCCACCAGGTCCCCCAAATGAAAGCACGCTGAAGAGTTCAAGGCCCCTCAGCAGCCTTGCAGTAAGTGCCTTTTGTTCAAAGCCCAGAGCTGTTAATTAAAGACTGGTGATTAATGATTAAACTCCACGTGGTTCCCATCTCAGGCTTAAAAAGTCCTAGGGATGCTGACTTTGCTGAAGGCTCTGGTGCAAGGTTCTGGGATGCGAGTAGCTATTTATAGAGAAGTCCATCAGAGCTCAGAAAGGAAGTGCTCCTTCCACATAATTAAGAGGAAAAAAATACCATTTCCAAAAAGTAGAAAGGTCAAACACTTAGATTAGGTAAACAAGCTCCCTGCCTGAATAAGCCACAACCAGAAATGAGAGAATCTTTCCTGGTGTGTTTTCCCCAACCAGGTGCCTTCTGCTCTTGGACTCGGGTTTCTATAGCAAATATTCTTTCTTAGGGAGCTGGGAATTCATTGTCCATAAAGCTCATGGATCCTCACATTGTACTGTGCTCACGAATAATGAACATAAAGAGCTTCCACGTGCAGGGTCTGATGAATTGATCAGGGCAGTGTGTACTCAGTTGTTCTTACAGGGCTTTCCAGTTGCATTTGCTGTTTAGGACTCAGGTATACACCTTACAGGTCAAAAAAGCTGTCCGAGCTGAGAAACATTTTAGGAACGACACAGCAGGGCTCCTTGGTAGTCCAGCTCCTCAGTCCCTGAAGCTGGTGCAAGATGCTTGGCTTTCCTGAATGCTGCTTAATTCTTGCTACTCAAATCTTTCTTAAATACCCTGAAAAAGTTTAAAACAAAGCAGGGGCTGTCCAGGAGCATTACCAGTTGTCCAGGAGCATTACCCAATTGGTCTGCTCTGGAGCCAGCTGGATGCATCGATCCCTCCTGAATTACAATCTGAAAACCTCAGTGTAGGATCTGGACCTCCCAGCTTCAAACTCTCACATTAGACAATGCCAGAAAAGTAACACTTGGCTTCTGCCCTGCACTGTGAGTGAAACACAGCAGGGCACAGAGCCGGGCTCAGACCTGGCCCAGCCACCCAACACAAGGGAAGGACTCCACACAGAGCTCCAAACAGAGCCTGCCTGAGCTCAGCCTAGGAAACTCCACATCAGGGGGATCTTTTTTTTGACATCTACCCTACCATGGCTGAATTCTGTTTGAAGTTTTGGAAACTGTTTAAAATTTTAATTATTTTAAAACATTGCAAATACAAATACTTTACTCAGGTCCCCACACTGGGACATTGCTGACCAGTTACAGACCAGGTGCCTTTGCTGATTATGAACTCTCCCTCTGACCATACTCAATTAGAGAAGGTTTGATTTATGTTCTCAATGTTAGGGAGCAGGTATATACACTTGACAGCTCCTCATTTGCTTCAGTCCAGGATCTGATTTACTGTAATCCACAAAAATCATAGAAACACATAGCAGAAGAGCCCTTTGTAGTTCTCAGATCCCACCTCCTGCTTGGAGAGGGACTATTTCCAGTACTAGGCCAGGCCAGCCAGGGCTGTGGTTCCACAAACACTCTGTCTTGTGCTATAACCATAGAGCAGTGATTTCTTAATCAGTCATATTGCTCAAGTATGATTTTCCCTTCACAAACTCATGCTGATTTTTCTGTCCTCTTGTCCTTTTGAGTGGGTTGCAAGAAGAGATGCTCCATGACCTGTAGCACACTGAGCTAACTGAGCCTGGGTCCTGCTCTCTGCCTTTCCAGCAGACTGGAGTAACATCAGCCTTTTTAGAGTCACCAGGCACCTCCCCCAGATCACCCTGACATTTCATACACAGCAGCCTCACAATCTCATTGGCTGATTTTTTCATCACCTTCAGGTGAATTCCACTTGACCCCATAAATTCAAACACATCCGGCTTCTCCCATAAGTTCCTAAATAGTTGTTTCTCCACTCCTGGCTGCTCCTTCCCTTCCCATGCTTCGCCTGACAAGAACACCATGTACCTTTTCTTTGGTTTCACACTGCTGTAATCCATCCTCCTGAGGAAAGACTGTATTTTCAAAATTTGAGTTAACACAAATGAATATCCCCTTAGATAAATACTGCCAAGTCTGAGTCCCACTGACACTGTTTTACATTTTCAGGTCTCCCTGAGGAATGAATATTTTCAGTTGTGGTTTTTGGGGGGTTCCCTCTCCCTGTCCTTCAATCATACTTGTGGGATACAAGTTAGACATGTTTATGTTGAAAACCTTGGTAGGAGTTCTCAGAGTCTAATTATTCCCTATCAAATCATAATAAATCCTTTCTAGCTTACATAGGCTTCAAGAGGTTGTAGATTATCCCTTTTTGATCTCAACAGCCAAAAAATGAAGATACATACATGGTTTTTTCTAGTGTAAAAGGAAAATAATTGGAGATGGAGCCAATTAACAGATCCTATTTACAAAGGACATAAAACATCCCATTCTTCTCTCCATATCATAAATTGTGAGAAAGGATGGTTCTTCAGAACTGCTCACGCTGTTGCCTTTCTGACCAGCACTCAGCCCAAAAATCTCACTCTAGCTTTTCCTGAACCCATTTTCACAGTGTATTTTGCACTCCTGTCTCTCAGGTTTCATGGTCTTTCCACAAATGTGTTCTACAAAACACTCCAAAGCTTTGGCACATATTCCACATGTGCCTGTTCCACAGGCAGACACGTTTGGTTTTTGGCTGGTGGCTGCTATCACTTAAGCTGTGTGGTTTCAAAAATGTCTCCTTACAACTATCCTAGTAAAGGAGTGGCACTCCTACTTTGCCCATAATGTTATAGGACTGGAATTCATTAGATGGTTTTCTCTGCTTTGTTTCAGCCTGTGAAAGAATTTGTTTGCTGCACAGTGCCCCGGGCAGTTCAGCAGCAGCAGGGCTCAAGCCCAGCTTGACAGACATCACAGAATAATGGAATACTCAGAGATTACATTAAACTCACAAACACTATGTGCATATCCTTATCCATCCTAGTGATACTTCTCCTGGCTCCAGGAGTAAAATATAAAGTGCTTCCTGCAAAGAAATGGAGCCATTAGTGGGTAATTAATGCAAGCCTGGAATGCTAAAGTCCTGTAATAGGTCTTTTGAAGTTTGGCCACAAGAGAAGGGGGGAGAATCTCACATATCAGTTTGACCCGACTCAAAGTTTTAACCAACAGAGTCCAAAATGACATAAAATAAAGGTCCTGGCCTGGAGGAAATGGTCACCTGTGTTTAAGATCTCACAGTCACAGAAGGAGGCAGAGGAGCAGTCCCTCTCCCTTCCCAGGCCATCAGGGCATATGCAGACCCCAAGGTCCTCACTGTGTTATTTAAAACAGTCAAATGAAAATACAATTAATGTGCTTGTTTTTAAAGATAGGTTTTCCTTAAAGTACTAATTTCCCCCAACAGATGACTCTCTAGTGCTAACAGTGGGGGATCCATCTCCCTCTGACCCTGTGAAAACAGGACATCAGCCTTTGCTCTGTGGAAGGACAGTTTCAGGAGTTTGTGGAATAAAACCTGGGTTGAACCTAAGGTTTTACTTAAAGACATATTATCTAGGTGAGATCAAAAAGTGTTAAAAGAAAGCTACGATCACATACTGAAGAGCAAGTTTCTAACACTTAGAGCTGGAAGACTGCCTTTAGTGGCAAGAAGAGCCAGAGCTCTCCATAGCCCACAAAGCCAGAGAAAGCAAGCCTGGGTTACACTACAGCTTTCAAGCTGACTGTAAAAAAGGATAAAACTTCAAAAGACATAATCCCATTGTCTGTTATTCTGAAGTAAATCCAGCAACTTTTTGGAAATCAGGAGTGTGTTACTCCTGATTCAACTGAAAGAAGTTTTGCCTCATGCTCTTGATAGTTGTGACAGAACACAAATATCCAGGTCCAATTCCCCCCAGTGCAAGCCCTTAGTTACCACAACTGTAAAATACCTATTTTGCTAGAGAGAAAACCAGCATGAAGTGCCTCTTTGTGCTGACAAATGCTGAACAATGAAGCATCACCTACACTCAAGTCCAGCCAAATTCCCTCTGTTTCCAATTTTCACACACACCAAAGACTTCTCCTCACTTAAACAAAGCAAGTCAGTAATGTGACAATGGAAGATAAATGTACAATACATGAATACCAGAGAAAAGACTTAGGATGTGATTGCAACTACAAGGATAAGTCCGTTCCAGAGTGGGAATAATTAGCCCTTTAATTAAACTTATCTTGCTGCTAGACAAGAGCAATGCTCAGCAACACCTGGCCTGGAACATTCCTGTCTCTGCAGGCAGCAGATGGAGCTCACAGGCATGATCCACCTCCCTTCTACCAGGTCCACAGTTGCCTGTGCCACTAATTAAGGTCTGGGACACCGTCTAAATTCCTGTGAACGGTCCCAGACTTTTCCTTATCTGATTTGCCCTCATTACTTAAAGCTGCACTTCACTCTTTGCTTATTCCCCCTCTTTTCTGCCTTCCCAATGTTTACACTCCTCCATTCCTGTCCAGGGCAACACAGAAATAAACTCAGATTTTGCAGCAGCTTGCAGGCAAGTATTTCTTAGGGCCTTCAGCAGGGCTTTGCTGAAACAAATTCATCCAGGTGACAGCCAGTACAGGCCTCCGAGTGAACTGCTTCTCTGACCCGTTCTTGGTGCCCTGAAGGGGAATTAATGGAGATGTCAGGCCTTTGGGATCCTTTTCACATCCCTCCTGAAATCATTATAACATAATGACAAAACAGGGGCAGGTGAAAAGTTTAGCTGCTCCCATAATCCTCCTCCAAGAGCAGCCTGCTTGGGAAAAACAGAGTGTAGGAACAAATCAAGTAGATTTAACCATGCAAAATATGTAAAAATGTATTCAGTATCCAGTGATTGTAATTTTTCCATGGATTAGGCCATTAGAACCCAGGTAAACTTCACATATCCCATTATCCCAAAGCAAGCAGCTTCATATCATAACTGTGTATCATATGAAAAAGTAACTTGTTTTGCTTATATTAAATCTGTGACCTGATGAATTGTTTTGACAGTCCTTATTTTATCTTGTGAGAAACACAGTGATCAACTGTTCCCTACTTACTTTCTCCTGGCAGCTCAGGCTTTTATGTCCCAGGCAGGTTTTCTTTTCCAAGCTGAAGGATCCACAGTTAACATCTCCATAAGGAGTTACTTATTATATCATACATTTGACATACCACTGACAAAAGAGCTTTCACAAAACAAAACTTGGGGGTAGCAGTTATTTTCTTTAAGAGAAATGTGTCTGTTATAGAGTTGTCAAAAGGCAACTTTATTCAGAAATGGGGGAAACCTCAAAATCTAAATCTTTCTTCCAAGTATTTTTGATAGTTTTCTTGAACCATGAATCTTGGCAGTGGTGCATGACTTTCCTGCTGTCCTCAGAACACTAAAGGAGAGATGGGTCTGTTCCCTATAGGTATTATGTCCAAATACAGTTGTGATTCTGGAAAGTCAAGAGGGATAAACTAGACACTAAGGAGACTATGGGGTACAGGTAAGAAGGTGGTTCTGCCTGACCACAAAACATGCCTCCTACAGAAAAGGCTTTGCCAGAACACTGTCATTGCTGGTGTGTGGCAGGACACCAGAGAGATGCTGTGTGAGAAGTAAAGGGAAGATCTCAGTGCCTCAGCAGAGCTGCTTAAAAAGCAGCAGAGGTCCACCAGCAGAAGAAAAGATGCTCCTGGTTGTAGAGAATTACAACAGGTCCACTCTCAGTTCAGACTGAGCTTCCCCTCCTGGTCCCCCTGCAGGGAAGTACAAGAGCAGCCATGCAAAAAAACACAGCAGAAAAGGAGAAAAAGCTTATGAAACCAAACCTAGAACTGTTGTGAATATGAGCACAACAGCTTTGATCTGGCAAAAGGTTGGTTTACCCCTGTCCCTGAAGGTGAAATGGGGGATTGTTCCCTCCCCGTGCCATATTTGCTCCCTGGACTTCAGCTCTGAGGGCTCTTTGCCTCCTGCAACCCAAAGAGACATTCTGCCCATAACATCCACAATCTGGGCACAATTAGGAACACAAATTGATCATTAGGTCCTTTATTAATCTACTCCCATTTCTATGTTGTGAAACACCTAATCCACTGCTTTGGCTACTGGCCCCTAACATAACAAGTTTACATGGGACTTGTCTCATCAAAATATCATCATGTCTAAATAGAGGATATGTCTGAACCACAGTGAAAATGAGTAATGATCACAATTATGGGCCGTATAACAGTCCAATAAAATCTAATTAAAATGATCCACATCCCATCTGCCAACAGCACATACGCAACATCAGCCATGGAGGGGGGTGGGCAGGGGAAGAGAGTAAATAATGCTCTCTTAATTTTTAAAATATGAAATATTTCATGGTGAAAAAGCTATTTACATTTTATAACTAGCTCCAAACTGTGCTGCCAATGAGCTTCTGTGATGACTGGAGATTCCTCATCCTTTACTTAGGACAAGTTTTGGAGGCTGCTCCCTGGGAGAAAATCCCAGGAAATCCTCAAAGTAAACTTTTCAGAAGAGCTTGTGTGATTTGAGTCCCTAAGACTATTTTCAAACTGATTTAAGAACTGAGTATCCTGGGCCGTGGTGACTTTCAATGATGGAAGCACATTTGTAGGAAAAAAAATTGAAAAGAAACTCAACAAAACTTTTGGGCATCATTCCACTGGTGGTTCCTTTCTCAGGACTGCAGCCAAATAAAAACATCATCACGTGGTCTCACTTCCCATATATCAGGCATCTCCAAACATGGATGGTTCTTGGGCTTTCCACAGCCAGCAACAAATACAGCTCAAGTTACTTTCTATCACCTTTTCTGCATCCTCGAAAACCTCCCTGGCTCTGCTCCTCCCAGGCTGCATCTCTCTCAAGGGGCACACATGCCTTCCTCATCCCCTGTTCTGCCTTCACATCAACAGAAACTGTGCTCTAGTTGCCAAGTCCAAAACAGCGATTTTTAATCAAGGTTAAGAATCTTCCTTCTTGAAATTTTATCTCGTGATCAATTTTGTGTGATTAATCTCCATCCATCTACAAAATGGTTGTCACAATTTCAGTCTCAGCTGCCCCAGTGCTGCAGTTTTCATCCCTCACAGTTTATCCTATGGCTATGGTCCATTTTCAGACCACTGCACCAAGCTAAAACAATTTAGCCATTAAAGGAAGCAGAAGGGTTCACAGCTTTGCTTTCACTGTGGTTGCCCAAATTCTCTGACCTTTGACTGAGGAAGAAGTTCAGAAATGCAGAGACACAGCAACAGTCTTCAGCAGAAGTGTTAGAATAAATTGAAAGAGGGAAAATACATATTACACACATCAGCTCTGTGAAACAGTAATCCCAAGTTATTAAACATTCTGCCAAAGGCTCTGCAGACTCCTCTCTCCTGCCCAGTTTTGTTAGCAATAAAGGCAGGTTGCTCATATTGGTCAGTTTGAAGTTCATCATTTACTACTCAAAAGGCAGCAAAGGTTCATTATATTTTCATAAAAGGCTATGAAATTGTCTAATTTCCAGAGCTGTAGGAGGACTAAAACCCTGTGCTATGGCACAGGTCCTTTCATGCATTATGGATGCAGTGACTTTACAGTTCAAAGCAACAGTTCTCACCTTTCCCATTGCCTGGCATCTTGGATGATGCTTTAGGAGGTGCAGCAGATTTTGAGATTGACAGACACATCCTTTATGAAGCCAAAAGGATCGATGGGCAAGTCACCCCAAATGCCATCACTCTATTTAGGGCAGGCATGTGGCTCTTTTCTTCAAGAGTCACTCCTGGTATTTCAGTGGTCTAAAAAAATGTGTTATAAATCACTGGGATTTTCACTGCTATTTCTGAGTTAGTGACCTACATGTAACCTTGTCCTATTTAGACCAGTTCATCACTGTGTGGGTGTAACCCAACCTGTGTATTCTACACCCTCTGTGTCATTTCCCAGGAACTGGTAACAACAGACCATTTGCAGCAGCTGCCCAGAGCACACCTGACCCTTCAGACTGTAAGCTGGGTGTTCAGAAGCCTGTGAGACAGGAGGATGTTCCTGTCCTCACACCAATGACTCAGGTGTGATAACTCCCCTCCAGGGAGTCACCAGCACCTCCACACCCAGCCTGAGCAAATTATTCCACTGGTTATTATATCCTAAAGGTTCCCATCAAATCTTTGGGTTCTCCCCGTTATAACAGGCCCCAATTAGGTATTGGTGAGCATATTCCTCTTGTCTTGCTCTTGTGGATTCTCTGGAATAAGGCATTGTACTCCTTAGTACAGGGGGCGTTTTTCTGCAGTTAGAACCCTCTGACACTGAGCACCCTATTTTAATAAAATTCACAGAAGCTTAATCTTTTTCAGACCAACTCACAGTATGTTTAAAACAAGCTAAAATGGATTGCCTGTTTGCCTGCCTGCAACCAAGCTTTGGCCTTTTCCAGTCCTCAAGACAAAATCCTGCCCCTGCACATTCCACAAAGCCAGCTTTGCCTGACACATTAGAGCAGAGAGCAGCATTTCATTTTGTCCAAGTTTAATTTAGACATAGAGCAGTTTCTTACTACACAGTTAACTCCTATTGGCTTGAGAAAGGTTTACTTAAATTCTTCCAGGGAAATTAGAGCCCATAGACACAGAGCTTGCCTATCCATATACATGCCAAGAGACATGCCAAACCTCATCACATCCAGCAAAAGAACTCCCATTTGAAAATTAAACACAGGTTCCAAAAGCTTTCCCTTCCTGGAGCATAGATTTTGCTATGTAGTTAATTTTGCAAGGTTTGAAATTTTACTCTATATATCCTCCTTTTCTTAATGCATTGAACATGTGAATTGACATTTTTGATGCTCCTTTTCACATTAAATTGAATCTTATTCCTTGTTCTCTTCCCTCCACAAAAGTCTTCAGATTATCTCCAACACTATGCTTCATACACTGAAGGAACATAAAATAATTCCAGATCTTCAGTCTGCTCAATATAAATATTTAATTAAGAACAAGTTTGCTGTAAATTGGCCCAAGTATAGAGAAAAAAAGTAAGAAAAATAAGTAAAATAAGTAAATGTCACATGTGCAGAATAGGCCACATGCTGTATATGTGTGAAGGGAAGGAAAGAGAAAGGGGCTATATTTGCAAAAGAAGAATTTGCATTTCCAAAGGAGGATGAAGGTCCCCACATTGCCATATAAAGAGGGCAATGCCTTTGTGTATCCCTCTGCAGCCAAAAACTCTGGGGGAACTACAAACGTCTGAAAAAGGCTGGAAAGGCTGAGCAGGCAAGGGAGAAGGGAGGTTTATTAAATCAAATGAGATTCAGTGCTAACGTAGCTCTCTGCTATAGATTGTGAATCCAATATCCTACATGAGACAGATAATGATACAGTCGGTGGGAGGTCCTTCCAAAGGGGGAAAAAATACAGCTATATTTTTATTTTATTCTTTTTTTTATCCCTGTCTGTCTTTAACCTTTGCAGAAGGGAGAGGAGGTTTTTCTCATTTCTACTTTTTCCCTGCTTAGAAAAAAGAAAATCTATTTTGTTGCATACACATACAAGAGACCAAAGCCAGAAATTCACAAGCAAGTGGCATTCAATCAGGAATTTGAGAATTAGGCTGGAGAGAGTTGGAGTGGGCTGGCTTCTGTAGGTTTTTGCATTAATTTGCAGACACTTAGTATTCAAGAAAAAAGAATCAACTTCCCAGCTTCTGTAAATGAAACTAAAATAACTGAAGTCAAATTAATTCCACTGATTTACCCCAAAGTCCCCTGGCTTATTTCTAGCCCATGCACAATGAGCATTATTGAGAACATCCACTCTGAGTGTGGACCTTTAAGCAAGAATAACAAATTCCCATTTTGTAAGAATCCCAGTAGCAGAGAGTGGATATTCCTCAGTTCCTAACGAGCAATGTTAAGAGATTTTAATAGACATTGAAACAAGATCTCTCCTATACATTCCCACAGGTCCTTGCTCATTGGGCATAAAGCAAAGGACAAGTCCAGTTGCACAGCTCTGACTGTCAGGATGAGCTCAGCAGCAGAAAGACTCAGTCACCTTGTACAGTAAATATTAACATATGGTATAAATTAAACAGCTATTTCCTTGATTTACCCAAGCATAGAAATCTTGGATATTTTGATTATGAACTAATATAAGAAAAAAACAGATACAAGTCCTGAAGCTGCTGATCCCAGATGCATTATGCCAAAAAAGCTATAACAGATCTCCAACAGCTCATAAGCCTCCAGAAAATTTCTGAACACCCCCAATCCAGTAAACAAGTAGATCATCAGATAAATCAACCAAAATGCAAGACATAAATACAAGTTGTTCTCTGGGTATCTGAATGAGGGATGGGGCCCACTTAATTAGAAATAAATAAAAATAAAAATAAAAAAAAAATTAGCAATGTTTCACAGAAGTATTCCAGGGTAGACAATGAGATTTCTGTGAACTACACTAAATGTTTTTTCCTACCTTGCAAACAGGTGGTAAATATTCAGAAAGCACCTTTAGGGTTAGATTTTAACGTCAACCTGCAGACAGGTACAAGCTCTGTGGCCAGCACAAGCAAGAGCAGCTCTGCAATCTTTTCTTTCCAGGCTGTTTTTGCTCTGTGATCCTGCCACTGCCTCTATGAGCTGCCCAAAATGGTAATTTCACTTATTTCTTGAGTTATTTCTCTATGTGACTGTAAAATAAGTAAGCCAATTAATTAACAAGTAATTTGCAGGATATGTGAATATATAGGAAGCTGTCACACAACACAGAAATTACTGATTTTCAAAAACCCTCTATGATAAATTATATAATTCTAAAGAAGACTGTCCATATTAAATGACGTGTAGCTAAAAATTATCTCAGACCCCTCATGTTGCACTATCATGGGCTTGTTTTTAATAGCACATACTCAATGTTTCTACTAGTGTTGCTTGTCTACATTTTATTTTCCAAAAAAAAACTACCTTAGGATTGATATTGCAGTAGGTTGTATCAGCACATGTCTGTCCAATGTCACATCAACAGTAAGAGGACTTTTAATGCTGGCTGCTGTTTTATGGGATATTGTGTATAGGGTATAAATATTTATGTATGATGTGTGTTTGTGAATACATGGCTGTACACAGGACCAGCCAGACCCAGTTAATCAGCCAGTTTGAAAACTTCATTGCTTTCAGATGAAAAAGAAAATGATATTAACATATCAATAGCAAATACATGCTGGGAGAGTGATTACCCCTTACATCTCCAGGATATCCAAGCACCCCCACACAGGCCCAGCTCCGCTGCCATCCTATCGGGAATATTCTGTCTCACTGTCTCTCATTTCTCCCCTACTCTTTCTTCAGACTTTCTTCTCTCTTATCTGCCTTTCCTCTTTAGCCTTTTCCATCTGTCTCATTTCTCTTTCCATTTCCCTTGTCCATCCATCTTTCTCCCCTCCCTTTTGTCATTCATCACTCCCTTGTCCTTTTCTTTTTCCTTTTCCCTCTTTTTCCCCCTCTTTTCCTCCTGTTCTCCTTCTCCCACCCCCGTTCCTTGCCTGCTTTGCTGGAAGTTTCACCGTGTGGGTGAGTACTGCTGACTGCACATTTGCTGTGCTGGGAACTTCACATCTGTGAGTGGATGACAGGAAAGATTAATAACTCCGTGTTCCCCTTCTCCTTGACTGTGGGCCCATCTAATGAATAAATATATAAATAAAAAAAATGAGCTAAAAATCATCTAAATAGAGACCCAGAGCCTGGAAGAAACCAATATTTTGCTGAATCTAGTATTTAAAAAAAAAAAAAAAGCAACAAAAAACCCCGCAACCTCTAACGATGTTTAGTTTACATACTTGGCAACTTTTTTCCTAAATACTTTATGGGGAAAAAAGAAAAGTTAGAGGCAAAGGCATGAGCCCTTTCTCCTGAGCCAATTAAAGGAAAAATTATTTAAAAGCAATAATACAGAAGATACAAGAAATGTACAGGAAAGAAATTTAGATGCCTCTCAAGAAGCAGAGCTGTCAGTGGTGTCAGGATGAAATCCCTGTCGGTACCAGCTCACACAGGGCCAGGTAGGAATCACACTGAAAAGCCATAATGTTGAAACAAGGAAGGTGTTTCTGGCTAATTCCAGCTTTTCCAGGCAAATGGAAACCTCTGCCTTGGCTCCAGACCTGCTCACACCATCCACAAAACTCCTATCACAATTTAGGTTTTATTCAATTCCTCATTTGTAAGTTTAATATTTGACTTAACATTAATTCTTAATTGAAAGCAGGGACACTCAGAGCAGGTATGATGCCTCTTCAGCATCTTTGGAGATGGAGGAGGGACCTTTGCACCCAACTTGTTCTCACTTCAATCCCTCACCTCTCCCTCAAACTTAAGAAGATCTCAAAAGGGTCTTTTATTATCCAGGGAGGAGGAGACTGTCAGGATCGCTCCAGGAGAGGACATTTCAGGTGGGGAACAGCCTGCCCAGCCTGTGCAGATGTGAAGGAGGTCACAACAGCAACAATCTTGGGATCTCAAGTCATTACCCCAGGAGATCACACATTGTTACAAATCCTGCAGTCGGATCCAAAGACGTTCAGCTGTGATATCAGAGTTTTGAGATGCACCAGAACTAATACTGCTTGCAACATATAAATGTCCAGGGGAAGAGGGGACAATAATTAATCAGGAGCTCAACTCTGCTTTTTACTCTCAGGCAAAGTTGTCCCTGGCTTTGCTGAGCCCTTTGCATGAGCGAGCAGCAGAGGAGTAACCCACCCCCACGTTTTATCGCAGTTTTAACCCACTCCAGGGACCTGCCTGAGAGAAAACATCCCAGCTCTTTCCTCGCCCACTGCCCCCGGTGCAGGCCAGGGGCATCCCCACATGAGCATCCTTTGACCAGGTTTTTTTCCAGAGTAGATTTTTCGGAGCTCTAGAGGAAGGAGACCAGAAATAGGAGCCACTGTGTTTATAGGTGACCTCAAGAACCAGAAAGCCACAGTACAAAACTCCAAACGTTTCACCTCCCATTTAACCTCTGCCACTTCTCCAGTCCTGGCCACCTTTGCTGCTTTAGAGGAAGAATATTTCCCATTGCCTGTCCCTCACTGCTGCTGTTCAGTGGGGAGGAGAATTCTTGCCTGCAGGAGCCAAATGAAGTGTCTCCTGTGGCAGGCAAGTCTCATCTTTATTTGAAACACCTGAAACTAAACCTGGCAGCAAAGTCCTGACCTC
Organism: Lepidothrix coronata; assembly: GCF_001604755.1. Lineage (NCBI taxonomy): Eukaryota > Metazoa > Chordata > Aves > Passeriformes > Pipridae > Lepidothrix > Lepidothrix coronata. The sequence continues at coordinate 1,046,270 of NW_016690279.1, read as the reverse complement.
AACAACCTTGTCTGGGGACACCTGTGTAGCCAACCCTGGTTGCTTTTTCTAAGGTCATCTGTGCATCCAACTGGGTTATTGCAATATAGAAAAACATTTTAAACTTTCTAAAAATCATCAATGTAACAAATGCAAGTGACTCTAAATTATACAAAAATTATAAATATAAATAAAAATCAAACCAGACATGAATTGCATCCCTGCTAACACTTATATACAGGGGTAATTTTACTCATGTGAATTTAACAGCTAAGGCCCCATAAAATCATATGGGAAAACCTTTATAAAAAAAGGTAGATATCTTGCCATCTTCTAATAAATATGTACAACATACACATACACAATTTGTTATAAGATAATATTTAAACTGCTGTTATTAATGAAGAAAAATATTGGTCCTAAGCCTGCAGTTTTCATTTAGGAAAACTGCTGTGATAATATAGTGCAGGATCATGCCCAGTGCAGCCAATCTTACAATTCTTTTCTTGCACTCCAATTTTAAAATAAAGCAATTTTTCTCCCTGGAAATCTTGCTCTATCCATGAATACTAAACTGCTCTAAAATGATAGTGACCTTCAGGTTTTGAATTTGAAAAGAATTCTAGATGGAAAAAATAAATGCAGTGTAAATAACCACCGGGTAATTAAATTTATTTTTAAATAGCATCAAAGTTCAGAAGAAAGAGAATAACAAAGAATATCTCATACAGACATGCAGAAAGGCTGTGTCTGTATAATTAGTTATCTAACAGTAACCAAAGTCTTTTTTATATAGATTGATTATTTTTGAGATTGCATCTTGCAAATCTGAACTAGAAATGCTTTTTGTGCAGTGTTCAAACACGAAGCTGCCTTTGGTAACACTACAGGCTGAGGAGCCCAAATAGATATTTAATTTAGATTGAACAGGACACTTATGCCACGGTAAATAAATCAGTTTGCTAATGAAAGTCTTTTCATTGATGTTTAGTGGCTATCATATCTATGGAATTGCTGTTAATCCAAAATAAATGTGTTTAATAATCAATTGATATTTGTTTATAACACAATCATTTTCTTATTGAATCAGAATCAAATGCCTATCAGGAAATGTTAACTTAAAGCTTTACTAAGACATCTGGATAAGAGTACAATTAATAATTATCTTACTTCTTGAAAAGGAGTAACAAATTAATTGTCAAAATACTGTAATGGATGTTGTGAAACCCCACAGATGAGAACTTTGAATTGTTAAGTACAAAGAAGAGATAACACTTTCTAAGAGCAGATTAATGTCTACATTATAATTATTACATTTAGTAGGATTTCTTTTCCTGGGTTTTAATAATTCTAAAGTCTTTTTTTGTGATCGAATTGTTTGATGACTGGGAGAAGAAAAAGAGAGGAGGGATATCTTAATTTTTTTTATTTCCTTACAGCTACTTACAAAATAGCTGCTCTTGGTTTGACAGATTTTCCTTTCCAACGGCAGTTCTGTACTATTGAAAATCCCAAAGTTCTTTTTCTTTCTGATTCCTTTTAAATGCACATTTTCTTTAAGAAGATGGGGGGAAAAATACTACAGTTAACTCACTGGCTTTAATTGCAAACACATCCCTTCCCATCAGCACAGCACTTGATCAAAATGCCAGAGATATAAAAATTAAGACATCCATCAGATTCCTGTCCCTGCTGTCATTTTCTAAAAGAAGTTGGAAAGCGCCTGTTGTTCCCCTCCCAAGGGCTGGGCTGAGCCGTGCCGGGTTCTCTGCCACCTTCCAAGCCCTGAGGAATTATTTGTTTCAGTGGTGTCAGCCTTGCACCCCCAGAAACGTCAGCAGAGATGCAGAACCAGGGGCTGTGCAGCCTGGGAGCAGCACTGGGAACATCACCCAGGGAATGGGGTCCTGAGCACTGCAGGGAACAAGGAGACAGAAAGAGGCTCTAAACCTCTGTGTGAAAGGGGAATGGATGATGACTGAGAGCCAGAAGTGCCTGGATACTCTTAAAGTGGAGTTGTTAAAGAAGATGCTCTGTGCAATTCCGAAGCTGCCCCTGCCTCACTCTGCATTTGGCCACATGGATGTTTTCTATCCATAGGCTGCAGTGGAAGGAGAGGAGGGTGTAAGAGCAGTTCAGTTCTACTTAAGGAGTAATGATGTTTTACAGAGGAACTGGAAATGTTCGAACAAAGTGACACCTCGTTTTTCATTTGCTCCCCACTCAGGAAGCTACAACCTTGTCCACCCCTGACAATTATCTCTATTAATGACCCAAAGCACAGGCAGACCTTCAAATTGTTCTTTTCCTAACACTTTAAAAAAGTAGAAAAGGAAAAGAAAAAGAAAAAAGAAAAAAAAAAAAGAAGGAAATTGGTGTGTTTCCAAGTCCTTTCAGACAGCTATTGGAGTTATAAAAAGAAATAATGCCCACAGCCAAGTGCCCAGTAAAAAAAAATTAAATCCTCTATTTCCTTGAGTTAGCAAATTGAACTGAAACAAGCACTGCTCTAAGTCCTTCCTTTTTGTGACAACTCATAGCACAGGAGCCTCCTCGCACAAATATTTATAAGAATTACCAGTTTGAGAAATCTGGATTTAGAACACAAAAATCCCTGCTGCACCAGTCCTGTCAGAAGCACCATCAGGTGATCCATCCCTCAGTCAAGCTGGAGGGACAGGACAAAACTACACAGGATAAGGATTAATCCCAAAGAACCCGGCACGGAATGAATAGAGGAGCACATACGAAAACCAGACTGCTCGTACAGTTTGCAAATAGAAAGGGAATAAATTCCCTAATGAATTATTCAGGATGTGATCAGCTCTACCTTGGGCTGAATTTATCTTCCACGGGAGCAAATGCAACTCCTCCTAAAGTTCACGGCACTTCCGAACAGGGCTGGGTGGTCGGTGCTCGTCGGCCACGCTCGCTCTTACGCTGGAGACCAATTTCTCTGGAAGGCTCTGTCAGGTGGTTCAGATTTCTAATAAAAATGTGAACTCCTGCAAAGGAGGGAAGCAGATTTTCAGTAGCTGATATCACATGCCCCAGCCCAGAAGTGTTTCACGAACCCTTTATAAAACGTTTGCTTGTGTCAGTTAAGTAACTAACAACGTTTCAGGAGACCATCAGCTACCAGAATCTCATTGTCCTCTCTGCATGTGAGCTGGAGTGTGTTTTAAAACATATTTTAAAAATACATTTTTTGTCACTTGAAGCTGTGTGTGTGCACAGCTATTACAACCAAACTCCAGTAAGCCAGGAGAGTCACCCTGTCTGTGCAACACAATCATAATTAAACACTCAAGTCCTTCAGCAAGCAGAGCTGAAAAGATCTGACATCCTTAGCACCAGTTCACTTGGAAAAGAAACACGTTGCAGAAGAGAGCTCACCCCTTTGAACTAAAAAAGAAAGGAAAATGGAGAGAAAAAGGAGAGGGGGGAAAAAAGAAGGAAGAAAATACATTATATTACACAGCAGAATATTAACTTCTTTCATGTCTTTATAATTTCTATACAATTTAGGATCTAAAATGCTTTTCTTTTAATTAAAGAACACAATTCTCATAATTCACCGTGCTGGTTTGAATTTGACCAGCTCAGTGTTCGTTGATTACAAGGCAGGAGGAGCCCTTCAAAACATCCCTTACACGTGCAGGAAAGCCCGTGCTTAAGATTTCCATATAGACCAGGGCAGGTTTGAGAGCTCCCCAGCACAGCCAGGGTGTCGGGGAGAAGAATGCTGTCATCCAACAGCATCTCTGGGCTGCAGCCTCCCAGAAGAGAGAAAAATGCTGCCCTGTTACAATTGTAAATAAAAATAGAAGTTCTGAGTTTCAAAAGGGAAAGTAAATCGCTTCAAGCAGCAATGATAAATTACATTTTATAATTATAACATATATAACATTTACCATTTTAAAATGAATGTAATAATTAAACTGAGTGAAAAATTAATAAAAAACATAATTTCAAGGTCTCCAAAAGGCTTTTTACCGTGACTCAAGCCTGGCTACATTGGAAAGCCCAAGAGCTCCATCTTGTGGCTTTTCTGTTCTGAGCCGGGGAAAATAATTAATAACAAAATTACTTTTATTTTTAAGTCACTCAGAAATGCAATTTCTTTTGCTGGCATCGCACATAGAAGCAGGCAGGGAAGAAACTCGGCCAATAATCCATGTTTTGCTCTATTTTGTTGTGCAACGTCATCTCCTTTTCTCGCTTAAGGAAAAATTCTCTGCTTTTTCCTAACCCACAACCCATTGCAAAACTATTACCAGCAGCAGGACCTAAATTAAATAAACCTGCGGTCTGAAAGAGAAAGTTGCTGGGCTGGAGAAGGGCACAGCACCCAGCAGAGGGGCAACACAGCTCCCCATTGAAACCAGTTGGCAGCTGCCTGGTGTGATTGCTTCTCTTCCCACAAACATCCCCCAGTCCCCCCCAGAAAAGAATATTTGGGCCAGGCCTCCTGCATCCAGGTCCCTGCAGTTATTTTCTACATCTTTTATTTACCATTTATGACATTTGCAGTAGGACACCAGAGAGATTCTGAACTGGATGTTCTTGCCTGGGTTTCTACAAGGATGGCTCCAGATCTGCTCACTCCTCTGCCTCCCACCTGCAGCTTCAGTATCCATCAGAAGCTCCAAGGTCAATTTATAGGTGCTATGGGAAAAATGAGAGATATTATGAAAGAGAAATAAAAATTAAGAAGGTACAGCTGCTTATTTGAGGGAGTAAATCCAGCCCTGGCACAGAATGGGGCTGTTTCAATATCACAACGTGCAGTTTTGCTGCATTGGAGATGCTTAGACTTCACTCAGCCACAGATAAAGCTGACCAGTCTGCTCCTGTAGAATTTTGTAATATGTCTCTGGGTTTTTTTAATCCTGAATTGGCAACAGGTAAACCCCAACTTAGCTGTTGTTTCCCCACTCTGAAGCAGAATCCTCCTTGGGAGGCTATTGAGCTGTGTCCCGCAGGAAACCATGTTCAAAATCCACATCTGCCGAGCCCAGTCAAGGACCACCTCTGAAGATATATTTTTGGGAGGCTTATAAATCTTTGAACCTCCTTAATTTAAGATCAAGCCAGCAAAAAACAGAAGTGGGTTCTTTTAGAAACATCTCCATTCCAAGATCTATAGTGCACTGTGCATCCCATCAAAATAATCCCCACGGAGAAGCAAGTGGCTCCACAATCTGCAGTGAAGCAAAGTGTTTGCTGCCTCCAGGTGACCCACTTGAGACTGGTCCAGTCTCCACTCAGGGCTGCTATCACTGGGCAAGCTGTGCAAAGCCAACCCTGCTCCAGCCACAGCTGACTCACAGCCCAGCACGAGTCACCTGAATTCACACAATAGAGGAAGGAGATTAAGCTATTGGAGAGCATCCAAAGGAGGGCAACAAAGATGGGGAAGGGCCTTGAGGAGAAGTCGTGTGAGGACACTGAGGGCACTTGGTGTGTTCAGCTGGAGGAGACTGAGGGGAGACCTCAGTGCAGTTCCAGCTTCCTGGGCAGGGGCAGAGGAGGGGCAGGGACTGAGCTCTGCTCTGGGAGACCAGGGACAGCAGCCAGGGAATGGCTGGAGCTGTGTCAGGGCAGGCTCAGGTTGGATCTCAGCAAGAGGTTCTTCCCCCAGAGGCTGGTTGGGCACTGCCCAGGCTCCCCAGGGCAGTGGGCACGGCCCCAAGGCTGCCAGAGCTCCAGGAGGGTTTGGCTGATCCTCTGGGGCACAGGGGGTGACTCCTGGGGATGGGCCTGTGCAGGGCTGAGGGTTGGACTGGATGATCCTTGTGGGTCCCTTCCAACTCAGCATATTCTGTGATTCTGTGAATTGAGCTAAATGTGAGAGTCACTGTGGAGAAACCAAGGAAGGAGAGGGAGTGATGGACTGCAAGGAGCCAGTTGGCAGTGAAGCCTCTCCCCTAACATTTATTACTTACACTGGCTATGCTGAAACGAAAAAGACCCTGAGAGACAGACAAAACTAAAATAGGGACCTGAATCAGATCAAGGTGCTAGAGAGAAGCAGCTGTCCTGCAAGGTGTGGTGCTGAGCAGCACATACAGATGAGGGGATGTTTCCCTGCTGGCAGGTACAGCGGGAGTTCATCCCCCCGACCACACAGAGCTCGGCCCTCGCCTGCTGTTGTCCTGCCCAGGGCTGAGCAGAGCCCACAGACATCTCTGCTGTCCTTGGGAGGGCTGGAGGTCGGCCCAGGAACAGCTGGCTCATCCACAACTAAAAATAATCAGCCTCTTCCTATGTGTGATAGGAATCATAGGAAACACATTGTCAAGTTCAGGGAAGGGCTAATGGCCATTTTCCCAAATCCATTTGTCTTTTGGCACTAGGTCATGCAACCTGTACTCATTCTGGGACAGGACTTGCTCCTTCAGGACTTCCACTGGCAATAATGGCACTTTCCTGGATTAAAAAGAACACAGTGTATGAAAAGGAGCAGAGAGGAGCAGAAGGATGAGGTGAAGCTCCGGAGAGGTTAAAGGACCTCTGCAGAATAGCCAAGGCCACAGCACCAAGAACTCAAAATCCACAATTAAGGAGAATAAAAGCAAAGCCAAGAGAAGGGACAGGGTAGTATAGATTTAAGTGGAAAAGACAGGAGCTCTCAGAGAAGGGTTTTGTTTTCACAGGAAGCATTTCATACCTGCAAGGCAGAGGAACTAAGGGGTGAGCAGGCAGCCAGGTGACACCAGGATAGTGTTTGCCAAGGCTTGAGAGGGTCATGGGAGGGAGAGAAAGTTAAATAAATCTGAACTTTTCAGCTCCCTGGTGGAGTATGAAAAGAGAAAAAAACCCCCATCTGTCAGACAGATGTAAATTCAGGGTAAGCATGCAAATAGGATAACTAAACCTTGCATATATTGGTATCTGTTTTTTCCTGGACCCATTTATACAATGGGCTGTATTTGTGTTTCAAAATGCTTCCCATCAAAATAACCTGAGAGGAAACAGGACTTGACTGACACCTTATTTCTCTGTGTTTGCATTTTTTTTCCATGCAGGGCATAATCTGGTTCTTAGGGAGTTAATGCACCTGCCATTCCAGTGCTGACAAGCAGTTTTTCAGAGGAACATGGAATTTTATTTATTTATTTATTTATCTAAGGAGCCCTGAAGATTGTTCTCGGGAGACTTCTTGAGCACTGCCAATAACTAGCAGGTACCAACACATGTACATTTTTGACTGCACCATGATTGATGGTGCTTATTTGTGGCTTGCTGCCTAAACCTCTCCTTTTCCTTTGCTTTCTGTCTGTCTCTCTCTCACTCAGGCTTTTTTAGTGTGTGTGGTTTTTTTTAAATAATAAAGACACTTTAGCCATTCGGGCTGGGGTGGGGGGAGAATGGGGGAGGAATGATTTATCTGGTGCCACTGTTGTCTTTGAGCTGCTCTGTTCCATGGAGGTTTTCAGAGCAGTGAGCAGTCAGTGGAGAGAAACTGAGACCAGTGGGCAGGGAGGGCTTTGGAGCTGGGACACAAACTGGCAAAAGCCTGCAGGAGCACTGAGGGAGGGAACCCACCTTCTGAGTCCAGTCCTGCTTCTGGAGCTCATGCCAACTTCTCTATCTCCAGAGTCAAGAGACCCAGCTAGTTCTCATGAGCAAAAGATCAATCTTCATTTCTCTACCCCTTCTTCCCTATATTCACCTCCTTGAAGCAGGATGGGGATGAGAAGTCCATATAGGAGATACAAAGGCTGTAGAAAACAGCAGAAACCTGCAAACCCACTCATTACAACATTACTGGCCTATCCACCCTTCACAAAACTCCATCCAAGAACTGAGCTTAAGAGGCTTACAGCAAACCCAGGCAAACCTCTGAGCTGGAGGCTACTTCTCTTTCAATTCCCCAGATGACTAATTGCTTTTATCACTTTTCCTAATCCCCTTTCCACCTGCATAGCACACTGGGGAGAGGCAGAGGAATGTTTCCCATTTCCCTCACACACAGGTTAACCTGCTACTTCTCTTTCAAAGGAAGAAAACTGATCTGATGAAAACTCAAGCATGAAAGGCCTGGCAACACGGCAGAAATAGCAGCAGGTCTACCAGGAGATCCTTCTGATGCCGTAGCTGAATCCAGCTGGGAGTGCTGGGTTTGCTCCCTGCAGCCATGGGAGGGACTTACACCAGCACAGCCTCTGCACCAACGAGAGCACCTAGAAACAAGACCCAAAGCCTCCAGCCTGGGAAAGTTCAAAGCTCTTTACGCCTCATCCACAAGGAGAGCCCGCGAGGGAATCAAAAGCCACGTACAAGGGCTGTTTCTACCTACAAACTCCCTCTCACACAGCACTGTCCCAGAAGGGGGCTGGGCTCCTGCTTCCTACACAGGTGCTTGACCTTCCCAAAACCACCCAGAAACTGGGTATCCCATGGGTAAGGCAAGACTTTTGGCCCTCCATCCACCGAGGGCAGGTGGATGCTGAGGTGCTGCTGGATCTATACACATGCCTGGGCACACTTGTAAAATCCACCTTAAATCTGAGGTGCTACCTGAGGTGGGTGGCTGCAAGATGGTCAAACAGTACCATCTGCAGGGAACAGGAGAGGTTGCAGTATGTGCCTGGTGGCCAGGAACACACTTACTCCAGCCAAAGTGCACTCTGGTGGGCTCCAGCTCACACAGCTGAGGCACCAGCTGCCTTCACTCCAAAACACATTAATGGGAAGGACATTTCAAAAAACAAAACAAAGACAAAGCAATATTTAAAACTTCCAAAAACTTGCAAAAACTTCCTGTCTGAAGGGTGGGAAGCCCAGACACGCCCAGCAGAGCAGTGGCACGTTGTTGGCTGACAGCTCACACTGCAGAATTCACCCCAAACCTCACCCTGGGTTGTGCAGGTGCCCCCCGTGCTCTGGGGAGATACAGGTGAGAGCAAAGCTGTGCAGGGGCTCAGAAGAAGGAACTCAGAGCCAAGAGGACTACCTGGACACGAACACAGGATCTGGAGTCTCATTCCCTGTCCAACTTAAAGGAAGGAGAGTTTTCAGAAATCAAGGCATGGGTGACACTCAGATGTCCTCTGTGACCTGTTCAGCTGGGCTGCAAAACATTCCCAAAGGACTCCTAGGTTTCCTTTAGCTGTAAATTTGTGGCACTTCCCTTAAAACCACCACCACAGTGAACCTAAATAGCTGCAGCCACAGCATTTACTGCACATTGTGGCATCTGCAGAAGTGCTGACAGGGACAGCTGACAGCTCTCCACAGTGTAATTCACACCAGAACATCATCTCCCAGGCACTCGGGCTTCTCACTGAAAAATTATGTGATGCTTTTTTGGAAATCCAGTGCCAGTTTATTGATACACAGCCTGCACCAAATAATGGGATCTGCAGCAATTTAGCTTAACTTTCCAAAGATTTCTTTTCTCCTGTAAGGTCTGTCTCAATCCACCTCGTGTCATGGTTTAACTGGGCAGGCAGTGAAACACCACACAGCTGCTCCTCATCCTTCCCAGGGGGATAGGGTAGAGAATCAGAATGAAGGTAAAACTTGTGGGTTGAGATAAAGACAGTTTAATAGAACAGACAAGGAAGGAAAATTAATAATAATTATAGAAGAATATACAAAAGAAGCACAGCATAGTGCAATTGCTCACCAGTCTCTGACTGATGCTCAGCCAGTCCCTGAGCAGCAGCTGCTGTCCCTGACCCACTAAGCACAAAGCCACTTTGACCAGTTGGGGTCACCTGTCCCAGTTGTGTCCCCTCCCAGCTTCTTGTGCCCCCCATCCCCTCACTGTCTGGGCAGCGTGAGATGCTGAAAACTCCTCAACTTAGTGCAAGCACCACTCAGTAACAACTAAACCATCATGATCCTTCTCATCCTGAATCCAAAACCCTGCACCAAATACTGGGAAAAAACTGACTCTATCCCAAATGAAACTGGGACACCATGCTGAAAGTCAGTGAATTCTTCAGCTGTAAGAAATGTGTTTATTTTCTCATCCACCTCTGTCTCCCCACGTGAGTAACTCATCTCTGTGTAACATACCTGTGACTCCAGCCTGCTCCCTTTTGGATTTCTGTCCTGAGCAGTTTTATTTGCTAAACCCTACACCAAGCCATAGCAATGAAAAATTCTAACACTCAAACTCTTTTTAGTTTCTTTCACAACATAAAAAAACACCTAGAGGTCAGAGCCTAGCAAGGATCTACCTCTTTATTGAACAGATCAACCTGAGATATTCCTTACATCAAATATTTTACGTTGTCTACTCTGCAAACCCGAGTCAGGGACCATTCAGCTGTAAAACACAAGTGTTAGTCCCAGCTTAAGCTCATGAGCACCACTGATTTCCCAGTATCAAACACTATATAAGTTTTGCCACATCAAATCAGACTCTGTCTCACTAGATTTTAAATCCAATACAGGTGACCAAAAAAATCCACAATATACACAAGGCCTTCAAAGTCTAGGCTCTGCCACCAGCTAGCCAAGACTGGATTAGTCCCAGTTGCATCTGACACCTACCATCAGGGAGGCAGAGTGAAGCTCAGGTCCTATAAAGCCACCAGACATCACAGGACACCAGTGCTGTGGGAGCCAGGGACCTCCTTGTCCAGCTGTGAATCCAGTGCTGGGATCAACCCAGCTCCAGTGCATCACACTGCAAAGATCATGATGGTCAGAAAGGTACCATACAGCTCCATTTAAAAATAATAACAAAAATTAAAAATAATCTGTTACCTTTGTCACCTGGGCACATTTCTCTATGTTGTTTAGATTATGTAGCACAGGAAAACCCTGCAAAAAGTCAAATCTTTCCACATCTGCCACTGCTCAAACACAGACTTAGCACTGAAGAGGCACCATGGTCCTCATGCTTTGCTCACGTGCCTGGACTGAGTTTCAACATTCAAAAAGCCACCAGAAATTTTGTGGATGGTTGGTACTCTGGCTTGATGCTTTCTTCCTGTTGTGCTCCTCTTTCCACAGTTGCATCTTATGTCTGTAAAGGATAAGAACACAGAGACTGTCTCCTCAAGGCTGGTTGGGATGGTTCAAAATCCATCCACTGGATCCAAAGCTCAGGCTAAATAACATGTAGAACAGAGATGGGTCAAAAAGAGAAGGAAAAAGACAGCTAATCCTGGGAATTGGTGAAACCTGCCCAAAATTTGATGCAACCTAAGTGCTTTACCTGTGTGCCTCCAAAAAGACCAAGAACTTGAACAGTGGGTCCTTGTTAGACCCAAACTGGTTCACATTTCCTTTTACTGAACCTCCCAGGAACAGCAAAGGGCATCCCTCCTGGAGCATCGTGCCAGGGTGTGAGAGCACTCCCCTCGTCCTTGTCTCCTTGCGTCCTCTGGGAAATCATGCACCAGAGTCAGGAAACAAAGAAAAATGGATATTTAATTCACCCACAAATGAATAGACTTCTCCTCCTCCTGCAGCTTTGTACAAAATCTACTTCAGTGTCAAAATGGTAGGTTTGAGATACTTAAGTTTAACTCTTTCCAGTAAATGTATGTTTTTAATATCCATAGGAAGGGGATTATCTTAAAACACTATTGGTATATGTTTAGCTACAACTACAAGTTTTCCCTGTAAAAGGTTTTGAAAAAGCAGATGAGAGCATATTTTCAAGCTGAAAATCAAGCCAGACTTATGTTCTAGGAACACCTTTAATAAAACAAGAGGGAATTATCATGAGCAGTTGAGGTTGGCTATAAGTCTGTTCCCACTGAAAAAGGCAGCCCCAGGCACAAGTCTTTGTGCTCCCCTCACCTCCAGCTCAGGGATTAAGGCAAAACCTCACCTTTTTGTGTCCTGGTTGGCTCTGCTTTCGGGATCACCCTGATTCCAGTGGAGCAGGTGGCCAGCAGTGGGGTGGGGGGCAAGGAGCACTCCTTTACCTGGCCTGTACCAGTTACAGAGCTGGACTTCTAGAAGGTTTTAAAATCTCTGGCAAATCTGCCTGTGTTCACTTTACAAGAGCACATGTAATACGAAAACATTGCAAAGGAGATGAAAATCATGATGCAAAATAGATAAAGGGGTTTTAATGCTCCAAACATAAAAAAAGAGGCATTTTTCCTACAGCAGAGCCGGAGCAGAACCTGTGCTTTTTGCAATCTGTGAAACACAGCCAGGGCACCTGGGGCTCCCCCAGCCCTTGCTCTGGAGCTGCTGAAGTGAAATAATGCTCTGAAAAGTGGGTGAAGGCTTTCCCCCAACCCACGACCCACCCAGAGCCACCCCTGGGAAGGAGCATGTGCTCAGTGCTGACTTTTATGTGTTTTTCTTCAATCAGTTCATATTATTTTGACACAGTTTGCTTCTTGCTGCCGAACATGACAGCTCTCTATATTGACACTGCATAGTATATTTATTCTAGTTTAGCACGATCTCTGGTCCACGACTCTTAAAGCTACAGCCCGTGTTCAATCTGTATCAGTTTAACATGCCAGCACCATATGGCTTTCCATAATCAGCTGCAGCATTGTACTTCAAACCCACTGCTGCATTTATAATATTATTCTATGCTGCACAAACACCAATATTTAGAAAGAAAAATGTCCTTTTTATTGGACTCCTGCTGATGCCCCAGCTGTTAGCCAAGGCACGCAAAGAGTTTCCCTTTTTTGCATGCAAAAAAAAGAGCCCAAAGGGTTTTTTAAAAATCTTACATCTGAAAGGTACATTTTGTCCTGCCCCAGTAGGTCTGTAGGACTGAGTTAAAATGTGGTTTTTTATTAGATGAATTGCATCATTAAATTACATTATAAAAACTAAAAATGCACCATTAATTTTCAAAAACAATAGTAAATGCATCTCATTTCTGATACATGATTCTGCATTTAATTTTTGCCCTGGGCCACGTTTTTCTAACAGGCTCACTGTCTTCCATTATGCAGACTATACAAATGGAGCTAAATTGCTGGAGTTGGGGGAAGAAGATGTTGGTCAAATGTCTAATGTGAAAATAAATGAGTTTCTAATCAGCTGTTGCAAAAAGAAAAATTACTTTTTGATCTCGGCTCAGCCAAGCAAGAATCTACCTAGCTCAAGTAAAAAAGAATTGTACAGGATGTAGAGAGAGACAAAAGGTTGGACAGACAGACACCACGGCAGTAAATGAGGTTAGTGCACTCGGTTCTGTATGAGCAGCATTTCTTGATTAAATGTGCAGGAGTTCCCCTGACCTCGAGCCTTGGTGCTGCAGGGTCCTCACCACTGGTGGAGCTGCTCTCCAAGCACCTGGAGATCACTGTGGGTTGGAAGGGAAGGGAGGGACAGAGGGACTGTGTCTGTCCGTGCGGCAGTGGGACAGCAAAGGAGCCGAACCAGAAGAGAAACAATCATCTCAAAACTCTTCCATGTGCCATGAACGGGTAAGTCAAACCTTGCCAGAGGTCCCACAAGCCTGGCAGAGGCCAAGGACATGCTGTGTGCTGGGGCTGCAGTCAGCTGGGATACACGTCTGCAGAGAAGGCTGCCTGCCAGCCAGGGGAATGCCTTCCAAACCAGCCCACTGCAGGGAGCCATAAACATCTTCTGCTCAAAAACAGCCTCTGGAATGGGTCCTGCACCCCAAAATGAACCAAATCAGACAAGAGCAACTCCCAAAGGCAACTGGGTGGCCCCATCCATCTCCTGTCCGGGTCCAAACTCAGCAGGTGATGTCCCCACCCCAAAAGGGACATGTTTGCATTCCCAGGCAATGTGGGCCAGGAGGAGAGGAGCTGCAAAGCCAGGCTCTGAGGGCCTGACATCCACACTAGCCACAGCTCAGAGGATTTTTGCTCCAGTTTAGTCTCACCGTGGTCCCATGGTCTAAATGCCCCTCAGTGGCTGCATCACATTTGAGGAACATTTTCCATTTCACTCGGTTTTAAAGGAATTTAGGTCAGACACTCCAAGATGTGAAAGCAAACCAAAATCATAGAATCACAGAATGGTTGGGATTGGAAGGGACCTTGAGGATCATTTAGTTCTAATCCCTATAGGTGGAGATGGCCAAGAGATTTGCTTCAGAAGTCCCTCCCTGATCCAAAGCACACCCCAAATACAGGGGTACCCAGAAAGACCCTAGAGGTCAACACTTCTGAGCAACAAAACACAAAGGAGACATCACTGAAAGTACAGAGAAATGGAGAATTTAATTCCTCCAGAAGACAGGCAAGGAAGACATTGAGTCCCAGTTTTGCACAGCCAAGTCCATCACAAGTGTTTTAAGAGTCTTTTTTTTTTTTCTGCCACCACTTACCACTACTAAAAATTACTGTGCTTTTTTTATGGTAAGAAGGAAACCCACCCAGCAAAATTGACAAAAGCTGTGGTGTTCATGACTATAACTAGACTGTAATGCAGTGATATTATAAGCTAGTTACAGCTCAGTATCATTTTACACATAAAGAGTTTGAGTCCTGCTTTTTGCAGGAAAGGCACAGAATAACTGCGTAGAATTACAGCTCTCTATATTTAACACTATTGTAAATAGTTTATGATTTATATCATTAATAATTTTTATTAAATTAATGATGAGATGTCAATGCAGAATGAGAAAAAAATGCTTTTTGGTCTCAACAAGGAGGCCAGGCTATATGGGAGGAGGGAAGGGAGCACATGGATCAAGCACCGATGCAGTCCATGGTGTTTCTAAGATTTTGTGCTGGTTTTATGGAGCTGGAATAAATAAAAATTTAAGGGAAACCCTCAGGAAGAGAGAATGAGAATCAGAAACAAAAAAGAAGATAAGAAAAGGGTGTGTATGGAAAATCCAAAGAGGTCTGCTGCTGTGGGTTTTTTTATCAGAATAGTTAGTTTTAACAGAAACACACATTCAGCACAAGTGAGATGTCACTGGGAGCCCTGTTTCCCTGATCAGCCAGATGAGTGATGGTTCCTTACCCTCTTAAGTTAACAACCACCCTCCTGCTCTCCATCCCCCTGTGATGCCAAGCAGCAGCATGATGCACTGTTTTTATAATCTGCTAATGGATGAAAAATATTTACCTCATTACCCTCAGATAACCTTGTCAGCCCGTGACAGGAGCCACGTTGCTCCACACATCCCCATTTGAAAACTTCTGTGCCAAATTAATTCACATGCAACAAATTTTATGCAACAAGTCAATAATGGGAGTGGAATAGTGTAGAAATTGGTGTGCTTGCTCTGTGAAAATGTTCAGGGTTGAAGGAAGGAAATCTTTTCTGCACTTGGGTGAGAAATCTTTAAAAAAGAGAGGAAAAGCAGCAGATCATCTTCCCAGTCCCAGCAGGCAGGGAGCAAGGAGGGAAGGAGAGAGCCTTCTCCTGGGTGTCCTGGGTGTCAGCTCTGCTAATTCTGTAATAAATAAGCTCAGGATTTTAAATCATGAACTGCTTACTGTAAAATTCAGAGAGAAGCAGAAACCAAAATGGTCAACAACCTCCAACAGCAGGACTCTGGAACAGCCTGCCCTGAGCATCTGAACCAGCCAGACCTCCTGCCCCAGGGGGTTGTGAAGTGCCTCTCTGGGTTAAGGCAGAAGCCTAATTCAGTGCAATCCTATATCTAAAAAAACTTCCAGTTGAAGGTATTACTCAAATTGATACATTCCTGGAAAAAAATCCCTGTTGCAAATTATCAGCATTTTCCCCAAACTAGTTTTGACTAAAGTTTTCCTGACTCGCTCTGGGCATGAGGGAGACTGACAGGCCATCAAAGGTGGCAGGTGGTGATCCAGCAGCTGGGACAAATAAAGCAGGGAAAACTGTAGGCACTGTGGAAAATAGGGACCAAGGTCTTCTCCTCCCACTCTGACAGCCCATGGGTCACAACAGCAGGGTGGGCACCGAGATACACTGATCATTATCTCACTTCAGGAGTTTTGCTAATGCAATGCTACCATACACATATAGCTGATTCTACATCCATTTCCTGATCAGCAACCTCTAGATCACTGAATGGATTTTTTTTAAAGAAGACTCTATTTTTAGAGTGCATATTAATCACCCTTAAGCAGGTGCAAAATCAACCTGTTTATTATTGTTTCTTTGAATCCTTTATGGTACTTGCAAGCAAATAAATCCAGTTAATGCAATAAGAGGATTTACTGTCATCTAAATTTATGCCAACAGTTTAATCATAACACCTTTCCATCTGACAGGCTTCCTCGAGAACAATTTGCCCCACAATTTGTCAGCAAGAAAATGGCCCTGTATAAATGCTGGGAGAAAATAAATGTTAATACGTGACACAGTCTTTCATTCTTCTAATTGCCCAGGGAGTTTAAGGGGGACAGACTTATTTACTCACAGTAGAAAGTGTGCTGTAATAAATTAGCACTATTATGGGCCTAAATAAGTCCCTGACAATGACAGAACCAAAGGTGGAAGGGAAGTGAGGGGAGACATCAGCATCTGGAAAACATCTCTGCTGGTGAGTGGGTGTGTGAGGGCACAAACCTCCATGTGAGCAGTAAGAGCACCGAGGGGTTAACATTCAGTATCCATAGGGAAGCCCTGGAACACATTCCCTGCATTTTAAAGGGATACTCACAAGCTGTGAGGAGCATCCTCCTCCCTCCTTGCACACTTGCTGAAGATGTCTGACTCTCTCCAACAGCCAGACCTACCCACAGGGTTGTGCATCCTGCCAGCCCCCACTACCAGCATTCCCTTTGGCCCAGCCTGGAGCTGAGGGCAGTGCACCCATGGGTAGGGTTCTCCTTGAGGTCAGAGCCTCCAGAGCTGAGCCTGGCTCACAACCACCCCAGCTTTTGGGAGAGCAGCAGCACCACCACGTGAATCTGGGCATGTGTATGAACTTCTCAGCTCTCACAGTGAGTCTCTTGAGAAGTTTGTCTGTCCATGCCCAGTGGAACCATTTGTTTGCTCTTTCAGATGACACCTCAGTACCATAAATGGCAGGAGGTGCCTTGGCAACCCAGAGGGGAGGTGAGGGAAGCAAAGACAAACCCTATGCTCCCAGCCTGGTCACTTCCTCCTGGGGTTCCTAATGAATGCCAAAGACCTCAAGCCTGTCCTTGAAATTTGCCTACTGCCATAACAATGGGCTGGTATTGCCACAACACAGACAAGCTTTAGGTATTCCCCTCCCTTATTATTATTTCTTTATTTTCTCCCCCCCTCCTTTTTTTTTTTTTCTTCTTTTCCTTGTGTCCCTCTCTACAAAGACTCCCTCATTTCTCTGAAACAAATTGCCCACAGCTTGCTTTCCCATACATCACAGAGTGAGGACCAGGCCTTATCAACGTTGCTCTGCTTTTCCCATCTATTACCCGGTTTGTTTGCACTTTTATCCCATCGTCCTTGCACAAGGGAGAAAACATCCATCATCCATACATCTGCCAGCTGTCACAGGGCTGTCAGCACAGTGACAGCCAACGTGACAAAACTGTTGTAACGCTACACCAGCGCTGGGGCTCTGAGTTGAGATTAAACAGGCAGAAGAAAAAAATAAAAGGGAAAAAAATTTAAAAGTAGACTTAGCTACAGAGAGTAAAAATAAAAAAATTGAGAGCTGCACTTTTTGCAAAGAGAAGAGGGAAGGAGAAGAAAGCAGCAAAGAAGGAGGTGAGGGGTAGTGAGACAGGGTTTGTTTTCAAAGAGATGTCAGAGAGCTGGTACAACAGAAAGAAACTGCAATATGTGTTTGTTACCTGCTCAGATGAACATTCCTGAAGCAGAAACGGTGTGCAAAGCACTTCACCCCGTGCCCCAGAAGCTGCAGATCTCCTGCAGGAGCATGGCACAACTTGGCAGGACCCCAGGGAGCAGAGGAGGGACACGGCACCCCCTGTACACCACCCACCACAGCAGCTTTGGGGGGCTTCCTGTTGCTTCTGTTCTTTGCCAAGCACTGTCAACAGAGCTGCAGGCCCCTCTTTCATGGCCACTTTCTCCCTGCAAAATCCTTCCTTACAATTCACTTGTAGCTTTGCAGAGCCCTTTCCAAAGCTCGGAGCCAGACTATGGGAAGGCTGAGACCCAAACCCTACAGAGAACATTTTTTCATCAAAACATTCAATGCCAGTAGCATGACTAAAGCACCAGAGACATGAAGATGCTTCAGACAGGCAGAGTTGATGCCCTCCCATCAGGGAACAAGTTACACTGATGTAAACCCTTTGGTCCAATACAGCTATATCCCAAATTTCATAACTGCTCTCCAATCATGCCCTATTTTTAAACTCCTGGAAGGATCAAGGCATGCTAAGCACATCTACTCATTCATTCCTGCCTTGACTGTACCTTGGCCTCCTCCCTGCTCTTCCTCCCCACCATTCAAATCACACAGTGCTTCACTTCTAGCACCCGTATGGCCACAATAAGAATGGAGACCAGTCATAAATCCTCAGGACAGACGACGCTTTCATGCTAAAGTGAGGAGAAATAACCCCATCCATGGGCTCAGGGGGCAGTCCTCAGGTTGTTAAAGATATCTTCCTTTGAAATACTCAAACTGCAATGTGTTGGAGACATGGAGCAGTTCTGTTCTGAACAGACAGAATGCAGGGCAGCTCCTAAACCCAGGATTGCAGAGAGTCAAAGTAAGTTTGCTTTCAAATCTATAGATCTTTCTTTCCAGGTGATAGAAAAGCAGAGCTGGAAAACTTGCCCATGTTTGTTTTTTACTTATTTATTCAGAATATACAGTCTGAAGGTTATAGTCTGGGAATATCAAAATTAACAAATAGGGATTTTTAGCTACACTTACTTTTCAGAAAGCTCCCTTTTATAACCAAAACACCATTTACTCAGGGATGTGTCTTTACTGGTTTAATTTTTTCAGGACTTCTAAGAGAAGAGTGTTGAACTGTGCTTTTACCAACTCAACCTGTAGCCAATGCACACCAGTTACCATTCCAGCCTCCTGAGCGTGTGAACCCCAGCCTGTTCTGGAAGCAGCACCCTCATTCCCTGAGGAAGGTGGGTTTTTTCCTGTCCAAAAAATGGAAGTCAGCCTGGGCTTCTCAGACTGGGAAAGGGATGGAATCTTTAAGATCATGGGCATCAGCAGGCAGGTAAACAGGCAGTGACAGTTCACAGCTTCCTGCAAAGCACCACGTAGGACAGCAGGTGAAGAGAGTCAGGCAGGGAGTCTAAAAGTAGGAAAAAGGAGGCGCTTTTTTTCCCCATAACATCACATGTTACAGAGTCATCCCCACATTATGCTCTGGAAGTCATGAATTTACATATGTTCAACTCAAATTCCCAGAGGGAAAAATCCATCAAGGGTCATTAACAGATGTGTTCCTGTTGGCTCATAAGTTCTACGTAATACATTGCTGGAAGGATATATCGAGGTAAATATGACATGAATATACAGTTATACTGTTCCGGCCACAGTGGACCACAGGTCTGAGACAGAACAGCCATTTTTATACCATTTTTCAAATTTCTGGTTTCCATTATATATTTTTAAAAATTTCTTAGAAAGAAAAACAATTCAGTTTGGTGTAAAAACAATCTTTCTTCCAATTCACAAACCAAATGTTTTATATATATATATCTATCTTCAAAGCCTTGAAAAATATTAAGATGTGAATAAAAAATGGAAAAGTAAAAAAAGGAGTAAATCATTCAAGACTGCAAAGTCCAGGTCAGAACTGGGGTGAGAACTTGTTCATCTGCTCTGTCAGATTTACAGTTAAGAAAGTTCTTGTTCAATTTTTCCACTCAAACAAGACCATCTCATCTACTTCTACTTTCTTATATTCAGGAATATGCAAAGTGGATGAAGCTATCTATTGGGAACAAAAGCCTTATTTTCAAAAAAAAAAAATTAAAGTAACAGCTTTTATTATATCACAAGTCAGTTTTGACGTAAGTTTTGGAAACCATAACCCTCTGCTCCTCAGAAAGCCAAAACCAAGAAACTCTTTTGAAGGGCCAGAGCCACCTGCTGTGTCAGGCAGAGGCTGGACCACGGCAGCTTCCCTGGGTCTCTGTGTGTCCTCCTTGGGCTGGGCTTTCACTCACATCTCTGGGGTGACTCTGCCTCCCATTTGCCATCTGAAATTTTGTGCAACTGGCAAAACCTTCTCAAAAAACAGTCCAGATGTTTCAGCCATAAAAACATCAACAAAGGTTACGGACAAGAGAGGAGAACCCAGATGATCCCTTTTCCCTGTGCCCTGGTGCCAGCACTTCCTCAGCATTGGGAGGACCACATTCAGTCCAGTGCTGCCAGCATTCAGCTCAGAATTATGGATTTTTGCCAGGTTTCCCCAGTTTGGGACTGCAACTAACCCCAAGGTAGTTCCTGACACTGTGGCTCTGTAGGAAATAAGGATTGTTATGGTTAAGAAAGCATGGAAAAGCTTTTGTGTTCCTTTCCCCAACTACTTTCGTGTTTCTGCTAAATAAAAATCCATTTTTATTCTAAAGGGAGCTGAGTGGAGAGATGTTGTTTTACGTCCTGCTTTTTGCCAGTGATGATGTATGTCCCTTTTACAAACTTATCTCTGGGTTTTTGCTCAGTTTATAAGCTAGGAGCAATCTTTCTTTCCTAAAGCTTCCTTCTCTCACAGTCTGGAGGAACCTTGAGATTTCCTGCCGGTGATTTAAAGGGCTATAATACTCGCAGGCTAGATTTGTTTTAGTGTCCATAAAACTCAAAAATTTCATAAAACAATTGGTGAAAATAAAATTACCAAAAAATGATGTACTGCCAGCAGACTGTATAATAGTTACGGGGGAAATGGAGAATATGATTCACTGGGGTATAAAAATGACAATGTATTTATTGCAGCGCAGCGACAAGAAACTAATTTGTCCCTTTTACTTTTCAGACAGGACCTGAATTCCAATTTTTCTCCTTTGCTTTTGCTGTGGGAGGGTAGGAATGGACACACTGTGCCTGCTGGGCTGGAGGCACAGCAATAGTTGTGGCCACAATGCCAGTTACTGTGTCACTGCAAGAAGAAATGGAAAGAAAAGTTGCTCTGGAGAGTTAAATAATCAAGAAAACTGCAGAAATATTAATTACAGGCACCTTTAGCTAAAATAAGTGTTCAAATGCTAACCCAGAAACTGGTCTATTTGTGTGACTGAAATAGAATTAACTCTCCCAAACCAATCTTTTCTTCTTGAACTCAAACCTTGCACTCCCATGGCCTAGATGTTTTCCTCCTTAGGTTTCTCCAGAAGCTCATGGAAAAACAAACCAGACTTCAAAAAAATCAAAGGTCCAGAGTGAAAACACAAGCAAGTGAGAGGGTTTTGATGAGGAATCACAGCTTTCACTCGCCTCAAAGTGTGCAATATTCAACACCTTCCCACCCTTCCAGCCTTTGGACAGTCTGGTCCTTCTTGCTCTGGATGCACACTCAGTATGGGGAGCTGGAAAACCTCATTAAAACACAGATTCAGAATTAGATCTGGAAATGGAGAAAGGGGGTTTATTCCCTAAAAAAACGAAGTTATGCAGCTTGATGCATTGCAGCTGTAAAGCAATGAAAATACGCATTTGGCATTTCCAAATGAAAAATTCTGGGGGCAATAGGTGCACAATAACACTTAAACAGTGCTACAGAAAACCCAAACCCAAAATGCAGTAACCCCTCGCACAGTCAAGTCAAATGTACAGGGCATTCACTTTCTTTTTTTGGGGGTCTTTTGGGGTGTCTCTCTTGCTCCAGTTGTGCTACCTAGTGCAAACAAACTCAAAAGATTAGATCCTGGGGTGCAGAGAAGTTGCCCTCAAACTCTGGGCTGCAGGGAGAGGCTCTCCCTGTCCCACAGCAAAGGTTATTTATGTCTAAATATCCCTTTCCTATTGACCACAGAGGTGAGCACCATGGCTCTGGTCTGTGTCCCTTTGACACTTCATCTCTGTATCATAAAGTGCTTCCACTGGCAGTCCCTGCTCTGGCAAGCCCAAAACAGAACAGGATTGATTCCAGGACTGTATAAACTGGGTTTTATGAGGCAAGAGAAGCAGCTGAACATATTGCCCAGGTCATTGTCCTAAAATGCACCATAAAAGTGCTCTAAATTTCCTGTGTTTTGGGGATGGAGTGGAAAGCTCACTACTTTTTTCCAGCTTGCACGGGTCTCTGAAGTTAATAACTTTCTGTGGATTATAAAACCCAAGAACTGGATTTCAGCACAATTTCAATCTGTTGTTTCATTCTGTGCTATTAAATACATTTATTTCTATGACCCTCTTCACTCTCTTCTGTCCCCAGAAATCCGGGACACATCCTGCCATTTGCTCCTGCCCAATAACAGGTCCTCATGGGTCCCTCCAAATCCTGCTGAGAGCTCCTCTGAGAGGCTCTGGACTGGCTGTACCTGGGCTGACTTACAGGCTGACAGTCTGGGGATAACTCCAAATGTGGGATCATAACCTCAGGAAATGCAGTAACTGCCTTAGAGCAGCACTGCCTTTGGAAAGGGCCCTGCACACCAGCCTGAGCACACGTTATTCTTAAGAATATCTTAATGCATGATTTTTAGTATTATTCCAATTTCCATTTTAAATCAGTGTGGACAGTGGAAGGAGGGCATCTCCTGGGATCTCACCAAGCAAAGCCAGTGACTGCACCCATATCCTTGTCTCCTAAACGATGTGATTTGGGCTCATGTTGGTAATTTTGACGTCACCAAGGACAGCAGAGCCTTACAGCCAACTCCACTGGGGTCAGAGTGCCAGGGAGGGATGGATCAATCACCCCCACTTCAGAAATACATTGTGGTGGGTGAAGTTTGACATTACTGAGACCAAGAGCCTGGTGTCTGACATTACAAGCCAGCTTAGAATCACAGAATCATTAAGGCTGATAAAGACCTCTAAGATCATCGAGTGCAACCGTTAACTCAGCACTGCCAGGTCCACCACTAAACCACGTTAAGAAGCACCACATCTCCTTCTGCCAGAGCTTCTCCCTCTCTGCTCAGTCTCAGTTGAATGTCTCCATGGCAGAAATGTCTCCATACATTTCCTCCTCACTATTTCTCCTTAAGTGAGAGATGCCAGATTTTCCTCTTAGCAAATTGCTTAGCAGACATGTTTATTCACTTATTGTCCTTGAGATTTTATTCATTTATCTGCTAGTTTTGATTCTATTTTCCACTGTAGTCCTATGAGAGAAAAACTCAATTCAGGCTCCTTCCTGGGTTGTAACCTGATCAGAGAGCAGATCACACTTGCCATGGATTGCTGTTACCAAAAGTGACTTAGAAACTGGGGGGAAGGCCAAGAGTATTAGTTTGTATATAAACTGCCACCCACATTGCTAATTACACTTGGCCTGAAATCTAGGGAGGAAAAGACTTGGGCTTTGAAATTAATTAATCCAGCTGCAACACAGAAGGCAAGAGTCAAAAAGTTGACTATTGCCCACAGAACATGTGTCCAGGTGAAGCTGACATCCTCCCAGGCACCCTGCAAACGCTCCACAGCAATTGCTGAAGGCATCTAAGAACATGTACTATTTCTCCAGTAAACCAGGCTTCTGGCACTTCCAAAATTCCAATCCCATTATGGCAAAATACTTTTCCACCTACCAGACATAAAGGAACTATTTTGGGACTATTTCTAAGCCATACGTTGTTTTGCTCTTTTTCCACAAAGATGTTAAAATAGTTTTGATTTTGGACTGAGGACTTCTTTTTAAACAGTTGCTAAATTACTACTGAATCCCAATAAAGCTCCTTGTACCAGAGCACGAAGCATTCAAACAATTAACATTTTTCCTGAGATAAGCATCTTTAATCTCGAGTATTTTATAGGCAAATTCACTGTTTCTCATCGCTGAAAACAAGTTGGTCTGTCCTAGCATGTCACTTGCTCTCCAGAACAATTAAAATTAAAGCCCAGAACAACAAATATTAAAGTCTAGCATTATTTTCACAATTCTCAGCCACCCAGGAGAGCTGACTTTAAACCCACAGCCAGCACTGATCTGCAAGAAGCCCTGGCAGGGACAGCAGAACTGGTCCTCCACTCAGCTCAGCCCATGTGCTATTCTCTCCCTTCTCTCCCAAAGAAACCCTCAAAAGAGGCTTCTTCAAAACTGCACTTTCTTGCTCTGCTGGCCAGGGGGAAGGCTGGGCAGAGCGAAGTGTTATCAGATCAGCACAGAGAGCAGACATACGTAGTTTCTATACCTGATGAAGGAGGTGGGAATTAATAATGCAGCAAGAAAAATGTGGTTTATTACCAAAAATCACAAGTAGCCCCTGCCTCAGTGAGGTCCAGAATATCTCACAGTCTACAACTGCTTCTCGGGGAGGAGTTAGCGTTTCTCTGCGTGGATTTTTCACCAAGTATTTTGGGATTATGGATGTGTTCACCCAACCCAAACAGGCACACAGGCAGCTCACTGCAAAGCAAATCATTGCAGGGAGACACGTGAAGGTGGAAGAGACAAGTGGGAACATACCCAGGAGTCCCTGAGCCTTGTCTGACATGAGTAACCCCTGAACCTATCTGACCAGATTGCTGGGACTGACGGGAGCAGACAAACTGGTTCAGGCAGGGAACATACCCATTTCTCACCTCTTCCTATCTCATGTGCTCTCCTCACTGGGCTGTCTCAAAGGGCTGGCACAGCAAACACAGGCAGTGTGTGGCAGTGGCTGCTTTGCACGGAGGGATGTGATGATGGAACTCCCATCCTGTGCTCTCACACTTGGCTGCCCTTTCCTCCTCCCTCCTCTCCCCTCCAAAAAGTTTCTTTTCAAATGTTATTGTATTTGCACCATTAATGTCACCATCTGAGCTCCTCAACCTGCTTATAACAACCCTTAGTTCATGGATTTATTATCCAAATGCCAAGAGTCTTGTTATCACTAATGAACTTTGGGAAGAAGGAGAACTTGTACATGATGGTCTGGATTTATTTACTCAGTTGGCATCTTTTAACTACTGAAAAATGTTACCTCTTTAAATCATGTAGCCCCAGATATATGTATCCTAAAGCTTGGTAGACAGAAGATGTGGTGACCCTTCCCCATCACAGCTGATGACCTTCAGTTATTAAACAGGATCCATTTTCTTAGACTTTGGCTATTCCTTTCATGTTCAGAAATCTGAGTTACCCCATTCCAAAGAAATGAAATCTGTGAATCTTTACACTGGAGATGAAATTCCTGAAAGACTAGAAATATATATATGTGGACATCCCTCCTGCTATCATCTAATTTTGTTTAAAAAATAAATTACATACCTTTAATCAGCTAATCATTTATCACATTCAAAGTACTCGATTAATTTAACCTCTTTCCAGCGGCAAGTCTTGCTACTCTACAGATCCCAGTTCCACAATACATGAGGCAGCTTTGTGATTCAACAGGTAAGTGACACACTGGATGTGTCCCGTAATAAACACTGGCTTTCCTCAAAAACTGTGAACTTAATACTTCGATTCGCACATGCAAACTATTACTTTGGGACATGGAATACTGCTGCACACAACCTTAAACTTTATAGAAGAAAAAGCTTTCATACCAGCAGGATTTTATAGTCCAAATTTTCATGGAAAACACTTGACAGAAAGGCGTGAACACAGCTGAAACAAATTCACTTAAGATGTTACACACTTCGTTCAGATTGCACGTGTGTTTAAGAGTTCTGCTGGGCTATGGACCAAAAAAACCAGTCACAGAAATCCTTCTTATTCACTCTGAAATTTTGGTTTAGTACTTCTGGCCCATCCACACCTAGGCTGAAGTTTCCGACAGAGATCTGCAATTGCAGAGCTAAAATTCACCACAAAACTCTCCCATGGACATGGTGGGACAAGGCCAGCTGCTATTGCACAGATAAAAGGTGGTGGGAAACGTCCCATTCCAGCAATAACTCCCAAATTCAGCCTGTTCCTCTTTAGAAAGCAAAAACTTGACTTTGGCTTGACCAAAAAAAAAAAAAAAAAAAAAAGGACATAAAAATTAATTTATACCATTTTCATGCCTTTAAGAAAACACACAAACAAACAGAACCCCCAAACCAGCAGTGGTAGAGTTACAACTTTTCAGGTAGTGACAGTCAGTTCTTTTTGACCACAACCATCATCCAACCACTACCATAACCAAACCACTCCATGTCATGTCACTTCTTGCCCATCCCTTTAGACCCTAAGATGCATTTCCTCAATTCCAGTAGCAGAAGTTCCTACTGGCACTTCCAGCTGAACATAAATTCACCAAGAAAAGTAATTTTCAAGCCCAGCGTTCAGCTGCTTTGATTTGCATTGGATGTGCAGCAAGTGAAGCAACACAGGAGGAGGAGAGCAGTTTCTAACATTTGTGTTGTAGTTGATGGTAGCTGCTTGCCAACTCCTTACTTAGACCTGAGCTTCCAAACAAAAAAAGCCCAAGTAAGTCAAAAATTAATAGAGGTTGTGCCTTTTTTTAACTTAAGTTTTTATTTGCCTTCTGGTTCCTGAGTCTTTACAGTGGAGCCGGATCACATTTTAAAGCCATTCTCACAAACCACAATTACTAGAAACGCTTAAAACAAAAGCCAAGATTCTCCTGCAGTCACTTGCCTCCAGGAGCTGGGATTATAAACACCAGCCCAAATATCCCAAGACTCAATAAAAGCACAAGAACAGACAACACTGTCTCGATTTCAAAGCAGAAAAAGGTATTAAAAGCTCTGGTCACTAGAGGGTATAAACCAAATACTACAGGAATTGTGACTAGAGATCCTATTACTCAAGTGGATTTGTCCAGCTATAATTTTACAGATAAAGCTCAAAAAATAAATATGCCATGTAAAATGTTATTGATAATTCACTCAGGGCAAGGGACTCTCACATGGATGGGCAGAGGCAGATGTGATACCAAAAGCCCTGTGCCAGCTGGGTTAGAACTCCAGCAGCTCAGCTTTGGGGGCACAAGATCCAGGCTGCTCCCTTGTTGGGCTTTATTGGCCAACTTGAAGAATTCTGTCTGATTTTCTTCCAGTTGCTCAGGTTCTCTTGGAAGACAGAAAAAAAAGAGAGAAGGAAAAAAAGTGGGGCGGATTTAGAACAAGATGAGTATCTGAGAAGGGCTTGAAAGCATCAGTTAAATGCAGTGAGAATTGGCACACTCAGGTTTTATTGTCAATTTTACATTCACATCAAATTTTACAGCTGCAAATGACCCAGCCTGCTGCAGACGTGCTGGAGGTGACATGCCAGCTGCCTCCTCTGCTCCCTCATCTCACCCCTCCACAACTGGTTATTTATCTAACACAAGGCCAAAATGAAACCCTCCTGTCAGTCTACTGGGCAAGGAGAGCAGGGGGCAGCAGGGAATGCAGCACATCCAATAAAGTGCGGATTCCCCCAGCTGGGCCATGCTGCAGGGCTGAACACCAAAGTGATGGACACTGGCCCTGCACGTCGCTCCCACAACAGTCAGGGCTGCAGGGATGCACTGGGACATCCCACCACCCCAGGACCCTCTCCTGGGGCATTGGAGCAAAGTCTGAGGAACAGCAGTGAGAACAGTGAGTTCAGGATGGTGCTGAAAGCTGCCAAGCTCACTTGAGTTCCCTGCTTGTGGAAGCAACTCCAGATGAAAGGGAAAAGCTGAGAGGAGCAGTGTTGTATCAGCAGGGAGGGCAGAGCACTGGAGGAATGGCCTTACACAGAAGCAAATAAAGGGAATCAAAAAACCCAAAAGCTTTTGGGGGTTTTCTCCTCTCTTTTCCTTTTTTTTTTTTTAATTAATAAACATAGATTTGTGTCAACCAATGTGTTTTGTGAATTCATATTATTTTCTCTTAATTGTTTCAATCAAAAATCCAGCCAATAAATTTGGGATTGTAGCATCAGTACCCTGCTCAGACTGTAGACTTCCAGTTCTTCCCAGCCATCATAAAGCTAAGGCAGAGATGGAAAAAACTGAATCATGTTGTTAACTGACGTGTCCCTCTGTGTTCATCTGAGAGAAGTAGAAACATTACTTGTGAAGCAGCTGCTTCAGGCAGGACTGAGATGGCCTGAGGATTCAAACTATCTAATTAATGAAGTTTGGAAAACAGCTAATACTTTCCAGCCCACATTACTGCTGTTCTGCTGGTTGTCCTGAGAATCAGAGTGAAGTCATTGCCCGGTAAAATCTTAACTGGCTTTTCTCTGACACTAATGATATGCTCAGCACCATTAATCACATCCTGATCAATTACTGACTTTAAAGCAGGACCCTCACTTCACTAGAGGATCTCCAAGAGCTCTGCCACCATTAATGGATTTTACAGGATTTTCCACTGCATTTTAAAAGGAGCAAGCCCAAGTTAGGAAGGTGCCAGTGCTTAAGCACAGTTCAAGGGAAAGAGCTGGGAATAAACATCCAGCCACTCAGCTTGGGTTACCCCCTGTGTATCCTCAAAGTGATAAAACTATATCTGCAAAATAAAAGCTCCTGCCCTGCACACCAAAACACAACAGGCATCAAATTGCATTAGAATGTTTATATTGAGGAAAATTGCATCCTGCAAACTTAAATTATCTCTCTCCTCCCTCTCCCCTCCCACGTGCCACAGCCCATTTCCTATTATATTTTTCTAACAAACCAATAGATGCTTGAAATCACGGAAAGCCATAAAGAATTGAAATCAAATTAAGTCTACATTCTAACTGCATTAGGTGCTGTCAAGCATAGTTTACTCACTCTTCACAGTTCTATCTAGAGGCTAAACAATTTTGTACCCTTTTTCTACTAATCAAAACTGATTACTCTGATAATGGACCCCTGACGCTGAACACTTTATGAAGGTAAATTATGCCATATCGAACAGGAAGGGGAATGGAAAAATCACCCAGAGATAAATAGGTCTAAAGATGCATATATTGATCTCACACTCATTCCTTCTCTCTCTTTCAGTGTCTGTATGGCCAAAGGTTCAATCAATACTCCCAGTGCTGTAATGCCATCTTTTATAATACCATCATAATTGGCTGTTATCACCCCGTGCCCCTGGACAGGTTTGTGCTGGGGCCTTTTATAGCCCAGGGCTTTTGTTTCTTCCCTTCCCAGATCATGTAACCGGAGGGGCAAGTTCAGCGTGGCCTCGGTGTTCTCTGAGTCAGAGTCTGCCTGAGCGCCAGGGCAAGGGGAGGGCAGGGATGCTCAGCCATGGGCTGGAGTGGCTGGGAAATTCAGCCAACAATCTTCCAATTCATTTACCCAGAAGTGTTCAAGCACGAGCAGATCTTGTGCTTGAGTGTGTTGATTTTTGATTGTGAGAAACAATATATCTTTACTGCTCTGGAGCTTCAAAACTCTTCCTCTTCCCAAAAGAAAGGATGGCTTTGGTTTTCCAGGCTATTAGCAGTTTACAGAGTGGATTGCTCAAGGAAAAGAAATGTTGATTTGGTGCCTACCCACCATGAATTACAGTAATTCTGAACTATTCTGTCAAAGTACAAAGAAAAAAAAATGCTTTCCAAGCCCATCCAAGCAAAATCCCAGCAGAGTGCTTTGGTGGCCTTCACCAGGGTGGATTTAGGCTCCTCAAAGATTAGGGTGTTACAGGGAATACACTGCACACCTCCAGAAGAGAGGGGAGGCAGGAAAAGGTCTTTGAGAGGTTTTGTTTTCACTATGGGAAACCTGTATTTGATCACATTGTGCTTTGGCTGTACTGGTTCCCAAATACCCTCCAAAGCTTCTGCTTGAGATACCAACTTTCTGTACAAAGTTGTGTTATCCTGGGGTAGGAACCCCTTTACTTTCCAGCATTCCAGTCCAGATCCAGCATCTTCCTTCTCATACAACTGTTCATATACTGAAAGAAGACACTGGTTTTTTGTACAAACCAAGAGCACACTAAACAGTAAAACATCAGCTGCTGGTTTTACCTTCTGCCCTCTCTGGAGCAGAGTAAGAAGTGTTTGACTGTCTTGCAAAAGCCTCACCTTGCTGAACACAGCTCTGATCAACAGTGGAAGCCTTGGCTACTAGAACAGCCCAAACTTCCCCCACAGCCACAGAGAGTAATATAAGCATGAAATTCCCCATAATCGTAGGTTAGGGCAAGATATAAGCTTGTGCAGATATCAAGAAACCTCCTCTTGGGAATCAGCTGGCAAAAAATAGGTAGAAAAAGAAAAACAAACCAGAAAAACTGCATAAAAGCATGTTCTCCACTGAATAAAAATGACTCTTGCTAAAATTCCTGAATTGCAATGGAGGAATTCTATGGTGTATTTATGGATGCCTCTATAAATACTCCACATGTAAGTCACACATGTGAGACAAAAGGAGCCAGACTATACATTGTTCAGCTTTCTTGGTTCTAGATGTTCAAGTATCACCCAAAACAAGGGGAAGATTTATTGCATCACATAAAAGCTCTACCACATAAGGTACAATCTGCTCTTTGCTACGTGGCTGTGGCCAAAGAAATCCACCCCCATTATGGATACAGGGATTTAGACTGAGCATTGCAAGGGTTTAAAAGCACCACAGATTATGTATGTGAGACACAGATAAAAATGCTCAATTAACAAAAGCTTGGTTGAACTGATTCTAGGCTATATCTCCTATTTTGACACATCCAGCAATGAAGTAGGAATTAATACCCCACTCTCATGTAACATCCTGTCCTCTCCCTACCCCTCTAAATCTGCAGGAGGCCAAAATACTTTGGACTTCACTAAAACAGGATAACCGACTCCAAATTTGTAGGAAAACACAGAAGGGATCCCTCTAGGAGGTCAGCAGCAGTATTCTGGGAACTACTAGGTCAAGAGGAAAAAGCAAACAAGCAAGAAGGCAGGTGGACTCAGGCACACAGACACACAAAGACACCTCAGGGTTCAGTTTCCCACCCACCATTACACCCAGCCTGGACAAGACTATGGAACTCCTAACAAAAACACCGTGCCCCAAGGGCAGCTGTGCTTTACACCAAAGTGCTGACCAAAGGAAGTCCGGTTATAGAGCTACATCTGCTGTCCCAGTTTGGATAAAGATTTCTGCCCTGAAAAATCCAGGATTACCTTTGCCTTTAGGAGGAGAAAGTGACTGTTTAATCTAGTTTAACTCTTAGGAAAAGGGGGAGATTTCAGCTATCAAGGACGAGTACAACAGCTTGCATCAAGATCTGAGAAGTCTTTTAACATCTCTTAAAGTCTCATGGGGAGATGGCTTACTTTCAGAACAACTGGCTTGGTGAATATTTCAAAATCAAAACATGAATAACTGGCACTTAAGGATCAAAACAATCTTAAACACCACCACAGCCCAAGCCCTGCCAGTCCCCATGGGCTGAGGCCCACTCAGGCACCCTCGTGTGAATGCCACTCACCAGCAGCCAGGGCTGCCTTTGGATGCCCGGGAAGATGAATGTCCTCCTCTCCGAGACCAGATACCCATCCCACAAACCACTGCTCTCTTCCTCCCGTACCTTTGCTTCCCTCTAAGCCTCTTTCATTACTCATCCACTGGAAGCAAATGCAAAGAGTAATAATAATTAGACAAGTACAAATAGCCGGGCGGGCTGTGGACGGTGCCTTCCCCTCAGTTCCAGGCTGTTACCATACCAACGGCAGGGTGAGTGTGGGGCTGAGAGCACCCACAGGGCTCCAGAGCTGGCACATCATCTGTTATCCCCCGCTTGGGCAGCCTCGGTGAGGCACTGCCAGGGCCTCGGGCTCCGCTGCTTCCAGGCGGAAGGAAGTGGTGTTTTCTAGGAGGGAGCGCTGGGAAAGGCTCCATGTGAGCAGCAGACCGGGGGTGGCCCTTTGGGAGGGGGTACAAGGATGGGGAAAACAGTTACGGGGTGGACTTCAGGCCCAGAAGGAGGCATGTGACAGCCACACTGTCACCTGCACTTCTCCATACCTTTAGACAAACTAATTGGAATGTCCTGTATAAAAAGCCAGAAATTATAGGAACACTTACCTCTCTTTTTTCACACTGTCCACTCGGCATAAAAAGACATTTTGAAGTGTCTAGGATTTGGAACAGGGGTCTGCACTCCACACAAGGCTTTTTCTCTGCCCCACAGACCTCTGCTTCCACAAGGCAAGCTCCACAGCAGCAGCAGCAGTTCCCAACACACAGCACTGCCACCAGCCCCCTCTTGGCCAGCTCTGGGGCAAGTTTTGGTTCACGAGGTGGTCAAGAATAGCTGTGAGTTGTGCCCACACCAAGCTGGCCTGAACCTGTTTCAAAAAGCAAATGAGGGCATCAAATCCTCCAGGCCCAACTTCAGGCATTTTAAGGGGGCGGAGGCAAGGAATAAACACAAATCACCTGATCTTCCCTCTGGAGCTGATTGAAGGATTTGTGGGGCATTGCTGGCAGCTGTGCAAAGGAATCACTGCACGTGCTCAGGTGGCCAGACCGACTCATTTAAGCTTTGGGCCATGACCCAAAGCTCAGTCAGCTCCTGCAGGTGTCCTGGCAGAGCTGGCAGCAGCATCTGACAGAACTGCAGTCCCTCCCCAGCATTACAGGCTCCTCTTTCCTCTGCACCACAAAATCCACTCACTTTTCAACCCCCCTTTTAATAACACAGCAAATCTTCAGGTCTCTCTTCTCCCTGGCTGTGCCTCCCAAGAAAGCTGCTTTGTCTCCTTTGCACTTAACAAGACAAAGAAGATGGTTAACAAGAACTTTTGCAGATATGTTTTATTTTTATTTTTAAGACCTTCGGAAGCCAACTCATCTGCTCTCATGGGCTTCTTGCTGATATGTCTCACTTTATTAGTGACTTTGGCCTTGAGTGTCTCAGCTGTTTGATCAATACTGCAGGGGGTCAGTGATATTTTCTCACTTTTAGTGTCTCTCTGCCTTTAACTTTGTCACCTGATGAACAGCACTACCCCTGCAACGCTTATCTCGTATCGATTTTCTCCCCACTCCTGCTGCATTTCCAGCTGTCCCACCATTTCCCTCCCTGTCACCACATGCCCATTTAATGTTAACTTATCCCCTTTCTCCCGGGCTCTTTATTCTTACAGGGTCTTTTGCGTCCTCGCTCCCAACAGCAGATTGTCAAAAAAACAATTTCCTTTTTTTCACCTGACTCATTGTTATCCTTCAGCTGTTTATTGTTTGTCAGCGGGTGCCCACAGGGATGGCTGGGGGAGAGGTGCTGAGTTGAAGCAGATGTTTGAAAGCCACCTGTCCCCCCCCAGTCCCACCACCCCACCCGGGATGGAGGGCTCAGATCTACCCCAGGAATGCAACAGGCACCCTCAGACTGCAACTTTCATCCCAGCCTGGATTTGAAGCAAACAACAATCTGTTGTTGTCCAAAACAGTATTTCTGTCTTTGCATTCCAACAGGAAATTACAAAGTAAAAGATGTTTCACGTGATACTTGACATGTAAAATTTCAGTTTATCAAGGAAAAAGAAAATTAAAGAATCAGTGATTTACCAAGTTCTATTGTCAATCACACAGATTGGAGTCCATTGGCTTCAGATCTAACAGATTTCCAGGTTGTTTTCCTGTTACCAATTCTAATCTTTAGCCTTTTGAAGTCCTGAGCTCAGGGATGTAGAGATGGGGAAAAGCAATTGCTTACCTTGTTCTACCTTTATTGTACATAATTGGCTTGAATTTATCCATTTTTAGGAAAAATAGTACAGCAATCAGGAAAAACATTCCATTATATGCATTAACATAGGAGTATTCCTCTGCAGTACTTAGTCCAACAATTTCCTGATTGAAATCAGAATTCAAATCCTTTTGAAATGTTTATTTTTAATAAACACATGACCCTTTAACAGCTGAGCATCTCACCACTGGTTCAAATGCTGCAAAAGGAAGCTGGTGCACTGAGCAGTGAGTGGAGCTGGATCAGACCCTCCACCCGGGGATTAACCAGAAGGGGAGATTTATTTGCTGACCATCCAGCTGAGATCTCACTAAGGAAGCTCAGGATGGAGGTGAAGGAGGTGATCACCACTCTGTAGATGAAGCAGCAGGACTGCCCAGAACATGCAGGAGGGCCAGGGAACAATTTTTATCCATGAAGGGTTTCACAGGAGCTTGTTTCCCCACCAGGACTACTGGGAAAGGAATAAGGCAAGCAAGCCTCTCTGCCCAGTGGGAAAACCAGAGTCCCGGGAAGTGGAAGAAGAGTGTAATGGCACGTGCTGCAGGGATTACCTCTCCTCAGTGCAAGGGTGCTTCATAAATCCTGGCCTCCCAACTCGCTTCTGCTGAAGCCGCTCAGTCCCAAAGGAAGTTATGGACAGGTCTCACACACTCCTTTGCTCCTGGAGTGGGTGAGGACAACACACAGACCTAGGGCTGCTGGGCAGCTTGTCTCTCTCCTGCCTGTGAGAAGATTTCAACCCCCTGGGGTCTTATTGTGCCTTCCTCTGAGCCATCCTAGAGGATGGAGCAACACAGCTGAAGGGCCACCCAAAGCTCTCCAGCCCTGCACATCCCTGTCAAACTCTGAGCACTTCCCTCCAGCAGCTTTACCCGTTTTCCCACTCCTCAGTGAGGTGCATGCAGCTCTCAGTCCCTGCCATTAGACTCTCTGATTTAATGCACATGTACTCTTTTATTCATCCAACAAGTTTATTCCTTTGTCAGGTGCAGCCTCACATCGGGGGGCTGCACTGAGACGGATACACGGGGAATTTATTGCTCTACCAGGTTTATTCTTACCCCAGCCATTCATTTCTGCAGACTCCCCTCTCCCCGGCATCCCCGAGCATCCGTGGGGGCGAGGCTCCCACAGAGCGAGCCTGCATTGCCCTCCTGCGGCCGGCCAGGGATCCCAGAGCCCGCACATTAATCATAGCAGCAGGAGTGTAAAATTCAATTTTACCTCTCCATTCATTCTGAGATGAGTTGAAGGCCGGCCTTGTACATATAAACCACACTTTACTTCATCAGAGCCCTGGTAACAAATGGAGTGTCTTCTTTGGAGAGTTTAACCATCAAAAAACACCGCGCCATTTAATTCCACGCGTGCCGAGGGTCAGAGAAGGAGCTCTTGGCATCAGCAAATGCCTCAGCCCTCAGCTGTGCAGTAAACTATGTTTTAGAGATTGTTCCTCAATACGAAATGATCAGTCCATTTATCTGCTAAAGCAGCCTGTCTCTTTGTTCAGTCTCCCAATATTTTTTCCGCTGACCTGATCTGGACAATAAACCAAAGTCATCTTAAGATACTCACTGTTCAATTTGTTACTTGAGTGCCTCTGAGCCCTGCTGTCCCTGCCCTCAGCATCACAGGCTCCTCAGCCTTCACCATTAACCCCAGTGCCAGTGCTGGACACTCCGAGCTCTGCCCAGCTCATGGGGACGGGCTCTCCAATCCCAGCTCCTGCCATGGCCCAAACCCCCAGCAAGGTGTTTTGTCCAATATCCCTCTCACACCAAGTACACAAACAGCACTTGTGCAAGGATCTGGGGCTCTCTGCTCCCTGGGAGCTGCTTTTGCAGAGTTGCAGCCACACTCCTCCCCCCAAGGCGATGTGATGCTGGGGGAGCTGATCTGTACTCCGGGGGTGCAGAGTGCCCCCATTTGCACCCTCAGCCTCTCTCTTGGAGGTGAAGAGTGTTACTGTGACTGAAGAGGACTTGAAAGTCCCACCATAGTCTCCTCAGTGAATACAACTGGTTTTCCAGCTTTGGAACTGGGTCACATATGCCTACATCACCTAATGGGAGAATTTTAGATACTCAGTCCCATGAGAGTTTCCACAGTGCCCCGAAGAGCTGAGCTCCCACCACCTCAAACTCGCTTTTACCTCAGGTAAAAGCTATCTCAGGTATCTCAGTTAGCTTCCCAGCAAACTGAATGCCATGCACCTTATCCTTTGGTATCAATAGTTCCTTTGCATTGCATGGAAGATTAGACACCTACACAAGGCTGTGGTGTCCACTGCAGGAGCCAGATGTTCAAAAGTCAGCCCTCACAGATCCCTGACTCATGCCCAGAGCCCTTTCATGCAGGTAGCTGTAAATAACTAATGCAAGTTTACACTACAGCGATGGAGGGATTTAATCTTTAAAGACATTAAAAGAGCTTCCAAACCTCTGAACCATCCTGGCTACTCAGACAAGACACTGTCTAGAAAAGCTGCTCCCTGTAATAATTAATTTTGATTCAGTTGCTATTTTTCATTACGTGTTTGCCACGTGTTGCTCCACTCAGGAGCTCCATATCACCTCTTCAGCATCATGTAAACACCAAGATTTTAACAGCAGTTCCTGCTGACAGCAGGAGCTTTCTCAGTGCTTCCCACCTTGATTGTGCCACATGAACCCCTCAGCCAAAACAACACAGACTCACAGAACAAATGAGAAATATTGCAAGTCTCTAGAAGGGCATTTTCATGGCATTGCCAAGGCCCAGTGAGTAGGACTGCTGTGAGTGTGTGTGTGTGCAGAGCGCAGCTTGGAGAGACAAATATCAACAGCTGGGCAGTTGCAGACAGGGCCATTACCTTAATTCATGGATTTTTCCCTGAAAACTTTTCATTAAAAAGGTTTTGAATTTTTTTCCTAAGGAATATTCTAGCATTTTATCTGTGTTTTTAAGTTTCACCCTGCTTTTTCACTTTTTTTTAATAGAAAAGGAGGGGAAACAACAGTCCCTTGCAGGTCTGCATCTTTCTGCAATGGAAAAGCACAGGAGGAGAGGTGTGTAGCAAACTACTTTCTGCCACTCAGCCATGGTAGAAGAAGGGACAGAAGGAAGACTCACTCTCTCATAGCTATTCCTCCAGTCACCACAAAAGAGGAGTTAAAGGGAGACAAGTGACATAAATAGTCCCCAGAATTTAACAGAGAAGTCAAAGTGAGGAAAAAAGTGCAACTAAAATCAAGTACAGCATTTAAAGATCAGTCAGCACTGAGAAATATCAATGTCAGCAATCTGCTCCTTCCAGTTTTAGAGAGAAGAGTTTTCTCTCAAACTGAGCCAGCTTTGGCAAGAGAACTCCAAACACGCTAATCCACTTGCCAAAACCATTTCTGCCTTCCAGAAAGCATCGTGTTTGTGGGTGTCAATAAGTCTGACAGACATTGCAGTCTCCTTCTGATGTAGGAGGTAAAATTTCACTCATATTTACACTTCAGTAAAATGTACAAGTGGGTTTACAAAGAGAGAGACAAAGTCAACAGCAAATTCAGACGCTCCAGTTCTTTCTGTGTCCAACCAAAAAGTCAGTCCAGAAAAAAGTTCTGGAGAGAAGAGGTGGATACAGAATGTTTATCTTCTAACTTTCATAAAAATATACAAAACAGCCCATTCCAAAGTGATCTATAGTACCTCTGGACTCCTTGAAGGTTTCTGTCCCTGGAGAAGCCACCTTGGGAAAACCTGTGCTGGTGCCAGGCACTGAACTCCCTCCACAGCTCTGCTGGGTGCCATCAGCGTGGCTCTGCCCTGCTTAGAGCTCTGTCAGGCTCAGCTCAACTCTCCTCTCACTGCATCTGGTGCAGGAATTCTGGCAAAGCCTAGAACACCTGTCTTGCCAGAAATTATTGCTTGCTTAGGTAGAAGGGCTCCTGGAAAGTCTCCAAACCCTAATGGGAACTTCACTCAAGTGACTGAGTAGTGGGTTCCCATATATTTCAGCTTTCCTAGTCCCTGGGATCTCCTTCTACAATACATTTTCCCTCTGTATTCCACTCCTCACACTGACAAGACAACCTCTAAATAGACTCAAAAGGACTTTGTGACAAAGGGACAAGAATTTGGATGTGTCTGTACAAAAGTTTTGGATGGAGAACAGCAGGAAGACATAGAGCAGATCCAGAGCAGCAGCTGCTCTTGCCAACCGTGTACCTGCAGCCCTGTTCTCACCGTTGCTCTAATTGAATGTTAAAACTGAAGAATAAGAAAAACTGTTAAGAATTGGCCCATTACTTTTCCCCCCGAGATACTACTTGAAAGCGGTGCCTGCCATCTACTGGCACCTTTCTCAAAGTGCAGTCAGTTTTCCCACATGCCACTTACGTTCATCCTGCAACTTGTTTACTCCAAGTCCCAGTAAAGGAACTTACTTCAAATGCTGAGTCGTACTGTTGACTTTCTTTGCCATTTAGTGATTGTACAGCCACTTGACAGAGATTAACATTAAGTTATTAAATTACAGTAATAAACACTGCTTCCAAGTTGCCTTCAATGGAATTGCTCGAAAGTGATGAATTAGTCCAGCAAGTGACACTTACCAGAATCCTGGGATGAGCACAGTTTCCAGTGCTCACTGATGCTCCAAAGGAGGGGGTTCTGAAGAGGGAATCAGCAGCAGCTGCTGGCCCCCCCACAGCCCAGTCCTTGACTCCAGGATGGCTGGTCAGGAGTCTCACTGCAAGTCACACAAAGCACAGCAGTACTGGCTCAGCTAATTATTTCCCAATCAGCTGCTGAAGTTTAGTTTCCCACCAGCCAAGCCAGCAGCTCAGTGACTTCCTGCTCAGCAGCCAGAGGAGCAAACCAGCAATGCACAAACAACTGTTGTAAAACAAATTCCACGTGAACTGAGGATGAAGAAACCCTGCACCAACGTGCACCTTCCCTGCAGGTACCTCTCTGCTTCCCTGCTCTTTTCTCCCCCTCCTTCCCTACAACCAAGGCTCCCAACAGAGTCAAAGAAACCCAGCCCTCCCTCTTCACAGAACACTTTATAATTACCAAAACATTTCTAGTGCCTTACAGCCCTGCCAACCCTTCCTGCAGCACTGCTGCTCCAATATTCTCCCCATCTTAACATCTCCCTCCAGCTTTTCCATTTGCTGTAACAAGAAACTCTTCACTGTTTCCACTTGTCCAAGAGCCAGAAGAGCTCTGACCCACCAGATCTAGAATGAGTCTCACAGATATCCCATTCTGGGAAACCACTTTCATTGTGTTTAAAGGCACCTGTTACCTGACTTACCACTTTTTCCCATTTTTTCCCGATGCCTGTCTGTAATGTGCTTATTGTAACACATAAACTTAACTCACCTTAGAAACAGGTTCTGTCCAATCACTTTGATGTACGTGCAGAGAACACTGCTGTGTGTGCACGGCTCAGTTACACATCCTCTTATCCATTATCACAAACCATGGAGAAGCCATGGCACTCACCCCTCCCTTACTTTTGTCCCTTTTCATTTTAGACTTTTAATTACTTGTCTCTTTCTTCAGATTAACCAGGAAGAGTTGTGACTGTTTTCTCATCAGTTTATCAGAATTACTTTTAATCTACAAGATGAGAAATATATTTCAACTGATAATTATCTTGGTTGAACCTTTATTCCAATTTAGCTTTATCTTATTCTAGAGCTGACAGTACTGAAGTCATGAGTAGAAACACTGACAGCATTTTCAGATGGGCTTGAGGAGTGTACCTTCCTTTTTTCTCCACAGTCATTTGACATCAATGAATTGTAACCTTCCTTTTTTCTCCACAGTCATTTGACATCAATGAATTGTAAATTTACCTTTTAAAAAAATCTGTTTCCTTGCCAGTGAAAGAATGACTTCTCTTTCAAGCAGTATTTTGATTCAACGGACTAATATTTTAACCTCATTCTCTAAAAGCCAGAGATAAAATCCTCAAATGTTTCATAAACTACTGACAACCATCTACAAATGACTTCAACCTCCCCCACAACAGACTGTTTATGCAGCAAAGAGCCAACAACAAGGCAGTAACCCACCTCCTTAATCAAGGCTATTTAAAGCATAATGCTCTGTACAAATCCAGCACAGCTGTAGGCCAAAGCTTGACAAAGCAAAGAGATTTTCAGGGTTTTTTAAGTTTCGGGTCTGTGCCTTCAAACACCTTCAAAGGGTCCATACCTCTGATGCAAGCAGGACTTCCTCTCTAAAGGTGACCTTAATCTGGGTTCTAAAAACATTTATTCTTAGCCTGCATCTCTAGTATAAAGTCTGCCTGTTTTGTGGCTGGTGATACCTCAATAGTTTGTAAAACTGCTAAAAAGACAAGTCTTAGTTTCTTTTTTTGTTTACAAAGACCTACTGCACCCATTCTTATAGAAGTAAAATTGCTTGTAGCATTTGACAAAGCTTGTACATCCCTGGGTTCTGAACTCCACAAGAGTCAGAGTCTTTCTTACAGAAAATTTTTGCAGCTGTGCAGCCAGGTAAAAGAACATCTCGGGAAGAGAGTTCTCCAGAACCACCCAAAATTCTGAGAACTGGCAAATGTAGTAGCCACCCACTGACAGCCCAGGCCAGTACAAACACACATTACCTTGGGAAATCACCCACTGAAGTGATGAATTCTCAAACTGCTTCGATTCAATGGTTTTATTTTTCTTAAGAATACTTCCAGAGGACAGAGAAACATGGACATTTTACAAGTCTTCATATTCAGTTCTTTCCCCAGGCCTTTAAGAGAAAAAAACCTGCAAATTGAATCTTTTTAGTAAGTCCCAACACTGCTCTCAGCTCCAGCTGGGAGACAGTCCCTGCCCCAAAGAGCTTCCACTCTTAAGAGATTTATACAAAGGTGAAGGTCACAGGGACAACAGGGAGGAAGGTGACACAGTTTTCATGCTGCTGGTGCCATTCCTGGAGACTGGTACATCTGTTTGTGCTGGCAGTCGGGACGCTGAAGAGATACACAGTGCACAGGGCACAACATGTTCTCTCTGCAGGTGTTTGGAAGGGAGAAGGTAAAGAAGTTCTCAAGAAAGTTTTCGAGGCAGTCCTGTAATGAGGAAGGCATCTGTTCTATGCAGAAGTTTTTGCCTATTTATATACTTTTTTTAAAAAAAGAAAATAAAATAGTTAATATGCCAAAAACATATTATCAAATCAGCTGCCTTACAAAAATAAAATTTTCAAACAATATCTCTCTAAAATAAATATTAATAGGTAAAAATGGAAAATGGAAATAATTAAATACATGTATCAAGCTATTTTGTTAAAACACAAATAAGCATAGTTCCTTACTGAAAAGTAGTCATGGAATCCTGATTAAAGCAGAAACTGTTCAGAGCATCCTTCTCTTCAGTAACATAGGAAGGTGAGTCCCAAGCAGTAAAGAACAGATTCATAAGAAATATATAGGACTGTGTTCGTTATAGGAAAGTACAAAACATTTCCTTCCATACTGAACAACAGAGACTAAACAAACAGTGTTCCAGATATCTCCCTAATGAAATTTACTGATATTGCCAAGCAGTGAGAGACTAGGAATTTTTCTCCTGTAGGAAAAAAAAGAGTAAAGTGAACTTGATTGTTTGGGAATATACATGTTTAGTCTCCTGATTGAACAAAAAATTAATCCTTCTTAAAAATACTGAGCTCCTCTTCCTCCCTGTCCCCAAACAGCAACTCTCATGTGCAGAAACAAGACATTTCAGTCGGAGCTGCCCACGGAAGGACTGCTCAGCACAGGGAATGGGGCAGCTCCACCTCAGGAGGGAGACTTTTACTGCTTGGGAGCACAAGCTGCACCAGTTTGGGATGGTCCAACATGAAATCAATGTTTCCATGGCAGCACCTTGCACCTCCAGGAGTAGTGGATTGCCCTGAGCTCCTGCTGGCAGGAGTCAGGCTCAGTTTTGTTGGTGTAGGTCACAGTGCTCTAGGTAACAGAGGCAGGGTACCCTATTCCCCACACTCATAAGGCAGTTGTACCACTCCAGGAAATCTGTTTCTTTCTTGAAGGTTACAATTTTTTTGTGGTCTTGTATGTCTGCTTAATTTTTAAATTGTTTTTCTACCTATTTAAAAGGAGCAACATGCCCAGATTAACAACAGTGGTCAAGTAGGCAAAGAATAAAATGTCCACAATGCAAGCTCTACGTAGGTTTACAGTGTACTGGTCATGCATAAACCCCTACAGATCCTGGCAGGCATTTAAACATTTAAGTTGGTGGAAGATCAAACTGCTAATGAACTGACTGCTGAATGGACTGTAGCCAGCTTGGAATCACTGGTAGGTTCTGCTTCTGATGTCACAAGACTTAAGCCATGTCAGTGGTCATCTACTTTAGCCCTTTTTGCTTTCAAGGAAAGATGCTGCAAAAGAACAGAAAGTCTGCTTAGCAGGCACACCACGATTAGCAAAAAAAAAAAAAATTAATTAGAATGCTTTCAGTCTTTAATCCCAAATTATATAAATTCTTACACAAATATTCATTCCCAACCTCTGCTTGTTGCTGATACAGCTAAAATAAAGTTATGAAATAAAAATCCACATCTACCTCAAAGTGATGTTCTGGCTTGGTGTAAAATAACATCTTCCAGCACTTCTGCACTAACTGCAAGCAAAGGGACAATTCCCTACTGGAAGCAAGTTGCCAGATGTAAAAATGCACAGAGAGATAGATGTGCTCACAACAATACATCTGCACAAACACCAGGAGCATGCACATGAAGGACAAGACTTTAACTACTGTATCAACTCTGCAGTTACTGGACCTTTGGACCTTTGTGCTTTTAAAGACCTACAGAAATGTGGAATAAAAATATGAAGGAAATTCTGCAAAATTTGGAATGAGAAATAAGTGACTGAGACCAAGATGAAGCTGGAGAAGAACATGTTTTAACACAGAATCCTATTCATTGGGGATTTGGGTTTAACTTGATATAGGAATAAAAACTCTCATATTTGAGGAATCCCTTCCTAGCACAAAGATGTATCCTTCAGTAGAAAAAGGGTCTGAATGTTTATAAACTAACGTAAATCTGTGTGGTTTGCAATGGCTTGCTTATTCAATATTTACATGTATGATTCAAAGCTTTACACAACAGAAACATTTCTAATTTTTAAACATTTTATAATTATAAGGAAACCCAAGCTTTTTGGCTGATATGGATAATTGACCAAATTGGAAAAGACAAATTTCCTCAAAACCAGCAACATCCTCCAGAGCTTCCACTCACTTCAGGATGAAAGCAATGATTAGGTCATACTGCAAACTGAGTTCACCTCTATCAAATCAAAAGAATGGTAATGGTAAAAATTAGGTTCTGATGTAATTTCACAGAATATCCACACAGTTGCAGCACTACCTTGAGAACATGTAAGGTAGGCAATAAATTCAAGACAAGTATTCTTCACTTACAAAAAGGAATCCAAGTTTTATCTGAACAAACCATCAAGTCCCACTTCCCAACACCACCTACCCAAAGGAAAACCTCATCCC
The DNA here is from genome assembly GCF_001604755.1 of Lepidothrix coronata. Classification (NCBI taxonomy): domain Eukaryota; kingdom Metazoa; phylum Chordata; class Aves; order Passeriformes; family Pipridae; genus Lepidothrix; species Lepidothrix coronata. The sequence continues at coordinate 1,003,256 of NW_016690279.1, read as the reverse complement.
AAACTTCAGGCTGTGGAGAGGTCATATCACTGTGGGATGTTGTGTTGTGTATGGGATGTGAATCAAAGGACTAATTATTCCAGGAACAGATTTGATACAGCACTGGCTCATTACCAGGTCCAGTGCATATATTCAAGTGTAAAATGGTTGAAGGCTCAATTTACCAGAGTGGAAATGAACCACTTTGTATCTCTGAGATCTTGTCTGTTGGCTGGATAACAGGGAAAACCTTTCATGCATCAACTTACTATCCTCTTCCTTTAAATTAAAATCAATACAAATGAATGAAGAAATGAACAAAACCAACTTAATTTTTGTCCCATGAAATAGACAACAAAGGAAACATAAACACTTAGAAAGGTCAGATACAAGAGCTGCTGCTGCAGCAGTGGTACCGTTTGGGATTTATGCCGATTCCGTACCGTTCCTTGCTGGTAAAAATGAGGAGCCAGTTCCAGGAGCCAGGCAGATTCCACGGCAGTCACATCTCTCATGTAATATTTAGCAGTCTGTATGACTTCATTGTAGACTACCCTAGGAGGAAGGAGAAAAAATAGTGTTTGCTGTAAAGTAATGAGGGAGAGATGAGCTAGAGCATATTTAGGCAGCTTCACATACGTGCTGCCAGAGGTGGCATTTACAGAGTGTCAAGAGAGTCTTTAAGTTGTAACTCGGCCTCTTACCTCTTTCCCTTTGCTTGGTCAGAGTATTGTCCATTAAGACAACTTTAGATTGTCATGAAAACACTTTCACATACTACCAAGACATATGCATATATGGTATAGAAGAGAGAATATTTCTTATAATGGGGCCAAGGGGGACTCACAACTGATACTTTGGAAGACAGAATATTAATTATTCTGTAATATCATAAGGAAAGATGTCAAAAGCACCAAAATCCTGAGCCCACAACAAGCAGGGCATGAATCCCAGCAGGAGTATCCCTGGCGCCAGTCTGCAGACAAGCAAGATAAGCATTAGAGGGAGAAATCAGCTTTAACTCCTGCCAGAACATCTCCTGGCAAGAGACACAGAAACAGCCAACCATGTGGACTCATCCCTGCTGCCAGCATGAACAGGATACCAGCACAGACAGCCTATTTCTGAGGTCACCCTCAGTAGGGATGGTCCTTTTCCCCAAGGAAGCACAAACCCCCACACTGAAGGGTTAGTCACCAAAGCCAGAAGTCACTATCTGCCTTCTATACGCAGCACAGCTGCAAACACATGAGGTTTGTGGGCTCCTATTAATTGGTATTTTGCTCTCAAAAGCAAAGAGGAGTGAGTCTAAAATTCTCTTTGCCAAATGCAACATGAGACATGCCAACTAATACAACTAAAGAGAAATCTGAGGAAAATAAACCAGAATGAGAACACATTTTTGATACACCTGTAACAGACAGAGAATTGAAGCCCTCCATAGAGGATGGTTGCCCAGGATGCACTAGCACTGACATTCAGGTTGCTAATTACTCCTGTCTTACAAGATGCCACGAGCCATGACACTGGGCCAAGTTTATCCTTCAAAGTCCCAGCAACAGGCAGTGAAGGACAAAAGCCCAAATACTTCAGGCTGATCATGGTGACCTGAAAGTTAGGAACACATTTCTGTGTTTTATCTGAGCATCTCTGACCTGCAAATAGAATGAAAATATCCCAGCTGATGGAAAAGTACAACCATTTCTTTCCTCAATCTGCTGGACAGCCATAACTTTTCACATCGTGCATTTTATGTGTAAGCCCTCTCCCAGCAAGCCATTTGCAATTACTGCAGCACATGTTTGACAGGATATTTCCTTAATAGCCTTAATAAAAGTAAATTAACCCTAGTTCTGTCTAGGTACAGAGACTACTGAAAGAACAATCCGCAGTGCAAGATATGGTGCCCACTAAACAAGGGTCACCTGGCTCTGCTTTCCAAACTCTGCAGGTATTTTTGGCAGTTAAATGTCACTTTATTCCCCTGATTTATTTGGATGCTGCCTACAAAATGTGGCAAAGGAAATGCCAATTGGATTCTCTCTGTGAGAACGGTGACCTTCTACATCTGTTTATCCACTAGTGGAGAGAAGTCATTCAGGAACATGCCTGGATGCTGCCTTAAAACAATGCCCAAACAAGTAAAAGCAGCTTTAACTTACCAGCGTGGAGGTTTCTCTGCATACAGCACTGAGGTGGGGTGGATATGAAGCTCATGGTCATCACGGATAGTCCTTGAAAGCAAGATACTATTTCAGACTGTGCATCTATTTATTGTTTAACGTTTCCCCAGTAAGAATGTCAATAAAAGCAAGAATGAAAGAGCTGGAGTAAATTAATAAGATTTGCATTTAATGAACAGATGAAACCAGGCTTAAATCCTGGCCAAAGGAACAATTGATAATTTAATGTCCTAAAAGAAGTTAGGCCTACATAAAATGAAAAAGTAGCATTTCAGGCATTTATTTACTGTTGCACTGCAACTGTACTTGCTTAAATAAACACAAGCTAATTACTACTAGTAACAGCTTCCCACTATTAATAACTTTAGTTATATTTGCCAAAGAGAAGAGATAAACATTGAAGCTGTTTGCAAATACAAAACTTCAAATATTTAGTAAATCAATTGCCACATGTTTCTAATTGCAAGGGTCTAGAGAAGCATCTGTTTGGTGATTAAATTTAGATTTATTCATCAAAGGAGATTTCCAAGTAATCAACAGTTGTACTGGAACTATATATAGTTACCTGTAAGCTCCAGTAGAGTGGAATTTAGCTGCATTGGCAAAGAATCCAGAAACTATACATCTCAAAACAGGATCTGGATCACCTGAATAGAAGAAATTTTCTGTAAAATGAGTCAATGGAATGGCAGAAATCCCTAAAATACCACTTAATCACCTCAAACAACTTTTCGCAGTGCATCAGACTTTGACAGCAAAGGTGTGAAGGCAGACAAACCCTGCAATCTCATTTGTCTTCAATCTCACAGCAATTTGAAAATTACTACCTAAAAAACTACTGTTGCCACTCCATGCACTTTCACAGTACTTCACCCTGCATGCCAGTGAGTACTAAAGTCTGATTTTTCAGAGGAGTTAGAGATAAGTGCTGAGAACTAGTCATGGCACCTGTGCACACAGTCACTGGAAATCAGTGACTGAACATCATTTTGAACATACCAAAAAATGACTTTTTGAAAAGTCTAAGAGGGAACAGGGGACCTATTTATGACTCTCTTTGGTAAATCACTCCCTTAAATATATAATCAGTGGTTAAAATCTCTTGTTGGAAAACTTAGCTAATGAACATTGGATTAAATTTTAATTGTACAAATATGCTGAAATGCTCTTCTTCAGCCACTTTTAGGAAAAAAAATCTGGATTTAATTAACATTATTTTTAGGCGAGGGAGAAAATACTTCAAGAGTTACTAGAAAAGCAGGAAGCAGACTGACAATTTGGAAACTACCTTCAATATTTATTGAACAATGGGTTAAAAAAAATAATTCACCTTCACTGGACTTCTTTGGCACTTTAAAACGGACCAGAAGCTTTTTCAGTTGCTCTCTTACAACAGAAGCTCTAACAAGCCCTTTGTAGTTCAGAAAGTGATCCTGACACCACTGGGAGCTCTTGCTGTGCTGTACAGTGAGAAGAACAGAAAAACTTGCAGTGGGATACCATCAGCAAAACAAACCCCAACCTCTTTTGGATAGCCTTGCTCTCTTTTAATTCTGCCTCCTACAACATATTTATTGTGTTTTCCCTGAAAATTACCTATTTACATAAGCACCTAACAAGGGTACACAGCACCAATAACTACAAAACACGTTTCAAAAAACTCCTAAATAATAGCAGATCAAACGCTGTGGGGTATTTTCAAACAGATGTGCTTCACTTCTTCATATGTGGTGAAAGAGAACAGCATCAGTTGTTCCATTCATCCTCTCAGATCATAAACCAGTCTGTTTTCAACCTCAAAATGTAAACAGCCTTTTCTGTACACTGGCTTCAATCTTCTCTATGCAAAGAACTGCTTCTCCAGCAGCCATCACTCCATGATCTCTGCATTTGGCTGTTTCTAAGAGAATCACACAGATAAAAAATTTAAGGGGGATCATTTCAGTTGGTGCCTGTCTGGCTGCTTTGTGGCAAGTCATGTTTAAACACTTGAGTGGTTATACTACTTCAACTCAGCACTGCTGCAAATATATTATTATACAATTGCTATATACCAGCAAAATATACTTCTCCCAAATTTGTAGCACTTCAAAACCATTAAGTGAAACCTCAGCTTGATGTAAAACCTTAGGATGAATACATAAGGTCAATGAAAAAGAGGGTATGATGATCAATTAGTTTATTTAGAAAAAAAAAAAAAGATTTAGATTTAGATGCAGTTTATCATCAGTAAAACATGACAAAATATTATATTAGAAATTCGGATACTTGTTTTCCCCAAGCCCTTTCATACATCCCAGTCTCCTTGAAAACAGCTGTCTACCTGTAAGATTTCCACACTGAACCCAAACAAAATTCTCTTTATTCCCTGTTCCGAGGAACTACAGAAGGTCTATGACAAAATAGGACCAGAATTGCTTTTAAAGCAGAACTATCACTTCATAGACTTAGTAAGTCCTCAGCTTTGAGGGTGCTGTGACTCTGAGAACTTCCAGATTCAGAACTGAGAACCTCAAATTCTTCCCATTCCTGCAAATCCACATACACTTGAACTGACTTACTTTGACAAAGGCTTCATAAACATTAAGCATAGTGAGATGATCACCTTCTTCCACAGCAAACTTTCTGTGTTGCCTGGCCTGGAGAAGAATAAACAGAACTTTAGAGGCAGATTTTTGCAAAAATCATGTCCAATATCCTCAGTTCCCATCAGCTCTGTATTTCCTGGTGACTTAAAATTATTACCATCTAGGGCAGTTCCTCCAGGCAACAGCAATATTTCACTAGCCTCCCCTTTATTCAGGAGCACTTCTACAAATAAAATTAGAAAAATTATCTGATAAAGAACCTCCTTTCATTAAAATTAAGCTCCTGCTACCTATTATGAATTTGTTACATCCTACTACTTTCTGTTTTATTCTATTTATTTCTATTTATTATTTGGGGGTTTTTTCCCAAACCCTTACACTGACCAGTATTGGTTTATAACCTTTCCTGTTTCTGGTCCTCAGAAGGAGGTTTTTACCACTAGTAAAGGACTCCAAGATTCCCACTGTTATTTGGTTTCTTCATTTACCTACAATTAATTGGTACAGTTCCAGACCTTGCTTCATTTTCACACAAACTTGCAGTCTCTAACAGGTATCAGGAAACTACTTGGCAGAAATCCAGAAATGTGGAACTAACATACAGAAAATGAGACACAACTGAACTTACAGCTTGGGCTTTTTGATTTGGGGGGATCACAAAGATGTTTTGAATCTGCATCATGGCAGCAATTGTCAAAATCTCCTGGGAGCAGCCAAAATTTCCTGAGGAGGAAAAGGAGAAATTCAGTAAAGGAAATCTTTCATTCAACTCACCCCCATGTAGAATAAAAAGGACAAGAAGCAGAATATTTAAAAGCAAAATACATAAACTCCTGGATTTTTCTTCATAAGATTGAATGTTTTCAATGGAAAACTTAAGAAACAAATGTGTTAGACTTGCTATTTATTAGAGAGGTTCATGAGTTTAACCATTTCTTTTCACTAAGGACCACACCAAGATGAAATAGTTTGTCTTGAATTTAGCAAATGTCTAATACTACACTACAGTTACATGCCTATGAAGAAACTGCCATTGTTTTTTCTCCTACCTGATTCCAGAAGCATCTTTGCAAACATAGGATTCAAAGGAAACTCTGCTATTCTCATTCCCAGAGGCTCTGTTAACCGGCAGTGCATATCCAAACCTGCAGCACATCAATAAATCTGACTGCGACACAGGCAAACTAGCACAGAAAAGCTTCTTGAAGAATTTATTGTGTACTAAAGAGCAGAATTATGAGCTAAACTATCCCAAATGCACCTAAGCGTTGCTGAATGTACACTGCACCAAGCTTAAATGCGGTCCTTGATATCCATTTACTCTCCCACAGGTCACCAGAATTTTTTTCCCAAAATATTTAAACACACAGGTTTCTTAATTTTAACAAAGTTCCACGGTTATTGACAATGATTTAGAAAAACTGCAGTCCAAGTCAATGTCATGTCCAGAAGGGATATTAGCTGTTAGTCTTTTGAAGTATTTAGCAGCATCTCGCTTAATGGGGATGTAAAGCAGAAGGAGAACAGAGGAGAAGGAAAACAGGGATAATTGTGTAACAGGCATTACTGCAGAAACAGGAAGCACTGCCAGGGTAGGTAGTACATGAATCACCTCTACTTAGGTCATGGAGAAAAATAATTTAATATTACCTAAACAAGAGTTTAGTCTGCCTCATGTGTGAACAACCAAACCATCAGGCATGTTCCAGCTGTAACCTTTTCCCTGGAAGTAGTACAGGAGGGAGGCTTGACAGCTTGCTTTGTGATTCCCAGTTCCCACTGAGCAACCCTGCACACTTACCATTCCAGTGGAATGGCTTCCTGCAGTGAAACCCCTGCAGCAAGGGTGACCCATACAAACAGCAGGTCGTATTCTAACTCAGAGCTTTATGCTGAGACTTCGGGGAAAAGCCTTTCCTTTGCAAGAGGACATAAAAATAGAATTTAAAAAAAAGAATACAGACACAGGAATCAATAACAAGGAAAAAAGCTCGCTAAGAAAGGCAGCAAAGAGTAAAAATTGAAAGAGAAAACAGCAAGAAGCCAAGTTGTATGATCTGTGACGTGGAGGCAAACCACAAGGCAAAGGCTACACAAGGAGGGACTAAAAGAGCCCAAGAACAGCACTGCAGGGCACTGCAGGTTGCATAACTAACCACAGCAAAGTGACCTGAGGAAACACAACTGTGCCCATGCATTATATAAACACAGTATTTGTCAGACTATGTGCTGGCAACAAACCCACAGCTGTACTTCAGCTCTGCTTCACAGAGAAAAGCAAAACCACAAATCCAGTCAAGGAATGAGCTCTTCTATAACTCATGTCAGTATATGTGAAACCACAGATACCTCTATCCAGTGTTTACTTTATTATTTGACATGTTATCATCTCACTTATGATAATGTAGTAATTCACTCACCACACCCCTACACTGTTCAACAAAACCTAACAGGCTTTTCATGTCACAGTACTTTCCTCAGAAGCAGGTGCCAAAGGCAGCTTATGTGAAATGATGAACTAATAAATAATAAAAACAAAGTCACAGAAACTGCAAAACTTAAGGTTTATTTGACTACTGCCATATGAGAAGGTTAAGTTCTACCACAATTAATAGCTATTAAAGAATATTAGAATAGGCTGTCCTTCATCTACAGAAAGACACATGCATTCCTAAGTAGGAAAAAGGAGAAATGACCATCTTTTTAACCTTCTACATGTGCATCAAGTCAGAATCCTTTGCCTTCTGCTGAATCCTACAAATGTCAATACAATTTTGCATGAACTACATATATGCACAGATGTCTTTTTAGCAGTGAGCCTGAATGTACACAAAAGGCTTGCAGTGGGTACTAGTTTGGAATACATAAAAATTTCCTTCAAATAATCCTGGAATCAACCACTGTATCCATATATATAAACATATATATATATGAAATTGAAGATCTTAGAAAAAGATATTACAAAGATTTTAATTGAACATGCTCAGGAGAGATTATTCAAGTACTGGGGCACTAAAAATTCGCAAGTAACAACCACTAGTATGTGATGCACTGAGGGATTCAAACACTCCTTTTTAGACTTAGGTAGAGTGGTTGTTTCAGATAAGTGATAACTTACAAACAAATCTTCAACAAAATCATGAACCTGAAATGAAGCTAAAAAAAAATCCACTTTTAAGCTTGCTTATTTAACACTTAAATTACGCTTAAAAGCAATAAACTCCAACTGACAGCTTGGACTTTCAATGGGACATCAAAGGAGGAGAGATACTCCTGATGTAATCAGTTTGCAGCACTGTAAAAATAATCCCTCTAAAAACAGTCATGTGTTTATTCAACACAACTATCTCAGCCTTAAGAGCATCTGCCCTGCACACGTTGGCACCACATTGGCACAACAGGGGCCTGACCCCAAACTGCACATTTACATGTTACTGCAATGCAAATGATGAAATACATGTTCCTACTTGCACAAGAGAAATTTGATTCTCACTGCACCTGCAAATGCTTTGGCAGCTTCACCTCTGCTACTTCCATACAATTTTCATAATAAACCACCAAAAACCTTAAACTTCAGCAAAAACTGAAGAATGAATCCGTGCATCACACACATGCACACGCATTTCTTTCCATCTGAAACACCAACATCAGCATTTCTCTGCTTTGGTACAAAGCTGGGCATCCAAGAGAGTAACAGCTCTGTGAAGAACACTTCTGCCAAAACATCAACCAGCTAATCAGGGAGTTTATTGAACTTTTCTCTCCGTTTCCCTGGGCTGGTTTTGGCACCCTTGCAACATGCTTCTGAGCCACCGTGATGGTCCTTGTTCCCAGCCCAAAAAGGTTGCCAAGAACCAAGTGCCTTAAGTGAAACCCTCCTTTGCAAGTTGGAACTGAACCAGCACAGGGCAAAATCCTGGCCAAGCAGAGTTACAGCTCCATGAGAGCAAGAAGAGAGCAGATTGCCACAAGTTAAAACACAGTATTTGTGAGTGATGTGAAAATAGCCACAAACTTCTGGACGCTTCCAAAACTTACACAATCTCCTTTATGCTGCCTCATGTTTACATTATGGAGCAAATATTGCTAACTTTGAATTAACTACAAGCACAGAGCTAAAGTCAAACAGAGCTTCATTTTGATTACATGGTCTCATGTCAAGGTTCTGGTTTAAGTTCCTTGCATTCAGAAAGTTTAAACAGCTGTCAGAAAACCCCCCAAAATAACAGTTCTTCCTATAAACAAAGTTAGGCAGCATACATCCCACTCACCACAAGTAAAAGGAACTGAAAACTGTGTATAAAAAATATTACTACAGTGTGATTTGAGTGTTAAAAGCATCCAACCACGGCTTAATGAATAAAATCAAAATGAACACACCTAGAATCAAAGACTATCTCAAGTTGGAAGGGACCCACCCATAAGGCTCAAGTCTAACTCCCTGCTCCTGGCAGGACTATCTAAAACTAAACCATACGCCAAGAATGTTGTTCAGACTCTACTGAATTGGAGAAGAAGCTGTGACTAGCAACTCAGAGAACAGAATAAAAAAACTATATTCTATTAAATGGCTAAATAGTAGAAAAGCATTTTAAATTATGCTCCCAGGATCTGTTAGTCTATTTTTCCTTCTTTTCATTAGAAGTTTGTCTGCATCTGTTCACTTGTCCATAACTAAAAAGTTCAATACTAAAACCCGAGCAGAGTCTTTGCAAGATGCATGCATTTAAAGCACAAAATGCCAGCAAGCTGTGCACTGAAACACACACTGTCTGTGAGAAACAGTTCCAATTCATCCAGAGAAAATGTGATGGCTTTAGGAATGATCACGGATTCCTTTTTTAGTGGTTGCATCACGTAATCACAGCTAACAGAATCATAACAGTTTGACTTGCTGGGGGTTTGAACTTTGCCTCAGCTGCAGGACCAACCACATCAACAGTGCTACACTGCAGCAGGTGTAGCTTTACAGCCAAAAGTCATCCTGCATTCAGAGCAGACACAGACTAGAATCCATCTAAAAATTATAAGTAGGTTAGCTCTTAATAACTTTTGTCAGTACCTTCAAAATCATAGCAACCAGAAGGGTTGAAAACTAACACTTGTTTTCCCAAGCCATGGGGAATCAGCCTTTCTATGGGGTTTCATGCACAGTCTCCAGGGACTGGCCTCTCCCAAATTCAAGCATCAGATTTGACTCACAATGTTTAGGCAGAGTTCTACCACATACATCAAGATCAGATAATGAGTGAAAGGTGCTAACAGGAAAATTTACAATAGACACACTACGCTTTCTAAAGTCCCACCAAGGAACAAATGAAGAAGCAATTCTATTAGCCTTGCTAAATCCTGCATTGTTACAAACAATTTGATCTTGAAAGAGCCTTTACTTTCAACCTTTCTTTATTTATAATTGCAAGTGTACATGTTTCCATCAGCAGCACAGTAACATGAAATGAAAGACCACTACACCAAGGGCTTGAATATCTAACATCTTATCTAATTGGATGCAGGTAAATTTAGTGTCTGGTTCCTGTACTGGTCTAATTAGTGTCCAAACTCCCTTTGTATCTTCATACACTCTGTATGGACCAAAGAAACACAAATAGGATCTGCCTGTGAACAAACACCCCCATCAGCTCAGAGCCCTGCTCCTACCAAGGAGTTGGTTCCCCCCCCCGAAATCGTAAGGAAATACACAGAAGATAGCTATAAATACTCATGTACCCAATCTAAACAGTTCAATTCTAGTTTTTACTCTATGCAATACATTTCCAGTTCCTCAAAGAATGTTACTGCTGCCTTTTGATGGCTTACAAGGAAAAGTAAATCCAGAATAGACTGAGGTACACTTTAAAAACCCACCAACAAAAAGCTTCCCCCAGTCAGGGCTGTGTTCCTCTTTTTCAAAGCACAGTGCTCAAATGAAAGCTTGATTAATGCCCATCCAATCACCAAATACAAATTACAATTTTTTCATAACCCCTGTAATAAAACTGCAAATAAAGCAAAGCATAATGTTCTCACCTCCTAAAGCATACAGCAACTCTAAAGCTTGCACCATTGACTGTGCAGGAGGTGGCTGTGAAGAGAAAATGTGCATTTATTAAAGTTATCAGCATAAAACACATGAGTTTTCATAAAAATTCATACATCTTCCTCTTTTACAAAATCCTTGTTTAACTACCAACCTTTCTATTTCTGCAAAGTGAAGAAAGAGCTTTCACTCTCTTCCTTCTTCACAAATTCAGTGCAAAGGGACTATAGCTACAGTTCTACAGAACCTCACAGTTTGTCTTTCTAAGACTTCCCTGACTTCTCAACACTTCTAACAGCAAACTCTGGAACACAAACAGTCATTTTTAAGTTGTCACACAGGTTACTGGCACTACTGATTCCCAGAAGCCCACTTTGCTGCCTGACAGGGGACAGTGAGCTGTGCTTTCCAAATCAGTACAGTGAATAGTTCTCTGGATAATCAGCAAGTCATCCACTGATCTTTCGTCACCCCAAGGAAAGATTACAGAGCCTGGGACTCACTGAAAGGAAGGGGAACCTGAGGACATTGTCGATGCCCAAAGCCTTCAGCTGCAGGATGACGGGTGCCAGGTTACTGCGCTGCATCTCCGGCACCGTGGCCTTGGGCAGCTTCTCAAAGTCCTCCTCTGTTGTGAGAGAAAACAAAGCAACTGGAAACTGAGCTTCAACTCCCACTCTGTGCACTCAACACGACAGAATCAGACCCATTTCAAGTTTAAATTACACACATGAACTCACAAATGAGTACTTAACAAGTGTTAAAAGACGATCTCTAACCCAAAGATGATCTTTTTCCAATTTTATGATTTTATGATACTTTAATTTAAATAGAAATTCAATAGGTTTGGCTACACTGCTCTTTCTGTAGCTGACCCACCCCTATCTCAATATAAAATGCTATAAATTCTTTGCAGAAACCTGGAAATGCTTTATTTCTCTTCTGTGTAATGTTTTTGTCAGAAAATAAAAGGCGGAGTGCAAAATGCTACAAAAAAGGTTTTTTTAAAGAAGGGACACGGACAAGTTCAAAACCAGCATGTTTTCAGTGTAAGGACACTATTTTTGGTAACTACTCAAACAAAAGAAGGTTTAGAATACATATTTAAAATAGAGATTAAGGATTAAAAAAAACATTTTATTTAAGAATGCCTTTTTAAAAGCACATTCACTATAAAGTCTAAGTCTGGAAAAATAATTCTTATAAGGTCAAAAGCCTTTTACCTTCCATTGACTCTTCTGCAGTGAAGAAAAAGGCACATGCTACGTTATTTTCATTTCTACAGAACTCTTTTCTGTCTCTGGTCTATCTCGAACCTTCCCTGAGATAAAGACAGTGTACATTTCTCTGCTGTTTTCCATTCAGTGCACTGTCTTCTCTTTTCTATCTTTCCTCCTTTAAATTGCTCCTTAAAACACTCACTAGACCAGCTCTTGAGCACACAAAAATATCTTCAGTGTAGTCACAGTTTCTCCAGTAAAACACTTACAAAGCTATGTAAGCTTGGGATGTTATCCAGCACACATTGTCTCTTGATTCTTACTCGACACATAAATTAAGACTATAAGTCACGTCTTGGTTTAATGTGGCAACTGCTGGCAAGCATATACACATTTTAAAGGAAAATGCTTGATCTTTCTCAGTCTTAAAGCTCCAGTAGAACTAAAGGGGACCTAAGGCACATAAGCAATGGCAGTGCTCAGCTGCAAAGCCTTTTCTCATCAAACAGCTGAGAACAGACACTTGGACTGCAGCTTTCTGGACACTGCAAGGGGCCAAGAGATTTATTTGTAACAGTAATTTTTGTACAGTGCCAGGGTCATTGATTTAAGGGAAGAATTTGGGGTTGGCTGCTATTCCTAGGAAAAAAAAAGGGACACAAAGAAGTTTTCCCTCAGTTATCTAAGTATTTCCAGAGCCTTTTTGTTATACGCACAGTCTAATGGAGACTTTAGTTAAAGAAAGCATCCCTGGTGAATATTATAAATTGAAGCCACCGCTCAGAAACCAAAAATCATTAAAGAACAAACTTCTTTAAGAGTTGCATTAACATAACAGGTTGCTAATTGCTGACCCTGCTCAATTTGTGCTTCTGATTCATAAAAGGATTCAGTTTCCAATGCTTAGCACATATGAACAATGTATTTCTAAATAAGCCAGAGGAATAACAAAGGGAAATTTCTTTCTCTTGATGAAAGAACAAACACAGTTTAGTTCTCCTTACTCTAACACTAAAATTAAAACCATTGTGACTAAGTTCACCTTCCCTCCCCCTGCCGGCCCTGACCTGTGTACAGGCGGTAGCACTTCCCGGAGCGGTTCCGCCCCGCGCGTCCTGCCCGCTGGTTGGCAGAGGCTTTGGACACGGGCACCACCACCAGGCACTCGATGGCTGTTTTGGGGTTGTAGGCCCGGAGCTTCACAAAGCCACAGTCAATCACAAATGCAATGCCATGAACTGTGATGGAGGTCTCAGCAATGTTGGTGGCGACGATCACCTGCAAACACGGACACAGCGAGGACACTGAACTCCCCAACCTCCATTACACCAGGCCTTTGCACCAGTGCACCAGGGCTCAAATACAAGCCAAGTGAAAGGCCTCAGACATGACAGTTCCACTAAACACTCTAGAGTACAAAAGGATACAGTACAAGAAGCAGAAAGAGCTGTCAGCTTGAAATAAGCCCAGTTTTCACAGCTTCACAATCAGTTTCTTATTCAAATTTATTCTCTCTTCATAAAAAGAACTTGGCAGAGTTTGCAGAGAAAATCATTGGCAGTGTTTGCAGAGAAAAAGATTAACTGACTGTAAATCAAGTGTTCTCATGTAGCAAACTAAAAATATTTTCTTTCTGCTTCTCAGTTATACTGAACTGTTCCTTGTACAATGGAGTGAGGTGGGAGATAGAAAGGGAACAAAGTTGATCAAGCATTCCATGTTCAACATTCCTGCAGAGATTCACTTATAGTTATGTCCTAAAATATTAAAAATAATTGTTCCCAGACTGTGAAATTTAATTCTTATTTCACCTAAAATTAAGAAGTAGATCTTGAAAGTTAATTGACTTATGTCATATCCTGGAGAGAAAAGAAGTATTTATACTCAATATTCTCCCATGCCAGATGAACAATTTCACTTGTCAGCCTCCAGCAGGTATAAGAATTTTATCAAGTCACCCCAGTGTAGTTTTGTCAGCTTATTTCAGCCCCAACACAGGCCCTGCCTAAGCAGAAAGCACTAATCATACCCAATTATACACTCCTGTGACATTAAATGTCCAAACAAGACTTGCAGAAGTCAAAACAAAGCTTTTTTTCTACTAAAATCAAGTTTTATCTTGTTTCTTAGGTGAAACTACGGCACTTACCTGCTCTGGCACTAAATCTTCCATTACTGGTGGAAAACAGCCACAGACTTTTAGATCACAAAAAAGATACAAAAAGGTAAAAGCAAAGGAGTTCAGAGTGTAAGAAGATGCAACTGGATGAAGACAACTACAAAGTTGTATGAAGACACTTAAAAATTGCGAAGTTGATGAGGTAGACGGGAGACTTGGAGCTGACGTGTAGGAGTGATCAAATATGAAAAGGGAAGCCAGGGAACGTGTTCTTCGTTCACCAGCTTGAAAACTGACAGGCAGTGTTGGGAGATGCAGAAAGTCTCCCTCAATAAGCATTTGCGATAGTCCCATGATGTGAACCTGATAAATCCAATCTGTGTGACGCAGACACCCTTCTGGGTGGTAGAAACTGAGACACAACAATAGCCTCACCTTCCTGACAGTGTGAGGGACTCTCTCAAACACTTTCATTTGCTCAGGAGAAGGCAGCCCAGCATACATGGGGAGAACACGGAGGTGTTTTTTCATTCCAGTGCGAGCAAGGGCCCGAGCCTGTTCTATGAGCATGGAAACAACAGTCTCCACTTCCTCCTAGAGTCAGAGCAGCACAGGGCACAGAAAGAGAGAGGTTTCACTTTAATATTCACATAGCTATCACCTAAATACACAAAAATACTATTATTTTACTTGTCCAAACTCCAGGATTTGACTAGCTCCTTCAATGTTTAAATGTTCTTACATAAATTGCTATTCATATTAAATATACCTATATATAAATACTTACGGGTTTTGTTATTTGAGACAATGTCACACCACAAATACATGAGCAAAATCACAAGGGGAGGATTGAACAAAGTTCAGGAGAAAGCAGGTATATTTTCCTGTCTATCTCACAATGCAGAATGCTGTGGGACTGGATCAGGAATGACACAGGAACAGCACTGACACCTATTGCTCAGCTTCACATTTAATCTCAACTGTGGCATCTCACTCTTTAACACATACAACAAAATGTTCAAACATGAGGTATCAAATTCATTCTTCCAAAGTTAAATCAATAATGGGAATAAGGACTTTCTTTTGAAAATATGCAAGATGGTTTTGAAACTCTTCAAGGTGTCTCCTCACTGGAAAAATGATAAGTTACCTCCCATTCGCTCTTTTCAGCTGCAAAGTGAGCTGACAAGCATAAATAGAGCAGAAGAAACCAGTAAATTTTTATCTCATAGCAATTTGTTTTCCTGTCAAACATTTCAGATGCTAAGCCTAACAAATGTAAATTCCATTTGCTTTAACTATTAATGATAACTCACTGTCAATTTAACAGCTGTGTATGTGTGACTGGCACCAACAAACCATACACTGCTCCACTCAGTGACAAGGCTGAAAAAATACAGCATTAAATGAGAAAAACTATCATCCATCACTAGCTTTGATAAATTTAGGCCATACTTTTTCTGTAAGTCTTTGGGACTCATCTAATATTGCCCCCATCAATACAGAAATGTTTGTCATCTTTACCAAGATTAAAGTAAGCACCACTAAGGAAAGCAGGAGACTGAGGAGGCTTCACAAAGCCCACAGTACAGCACAGTAAAACAAGAAAGAATTGATGATGTCTATACCTGGCCAGTTAAAAATGCCAGGATATCACCATCATTCTCCATCTGGTGAATTTTCATCGTAGTTTCCACAGTTGATTTTATATAGTCTGGAACAGGGCTACAGGGAGAGAAAACAGCAGAGACATGAGCAGAAAAGTGGGTACATACTTCTTCCCTCCAAAAAGACCAGAGCAGCTTTGGACACCAGACATCACCCACACCACATTTAGCTCATGGTGCATCCTTGGCAACCAGCCTTCAGCAACTGATTTACTTCTTTTATACCACAGCAAGCTTTAAAACGTGTCTCCTGGTATGAGCCATATCCAAATGTTTCCCAAATTGAATTGTATGCCTTCATTACGACTGGTCTGGGAATTTCTGAGCTCTAACCCAGACAAAACGATACCACAGTTGCATCTCCCCACTGACAAGATCAGACAGGAACACACCTCTGTAGGTAAAAGATGTCCACTGGAAATGTCCTCCCCTCCACAGTAAGGATCACACTGGTATCTTTGCTTGGGTCACTGGTATCATTTTGATTAAAGAAATCCCTGAATTTCTGTGTTAAAATAAAAACAAAACCACTTCTAGTTTGATAATTGGAGGAATTGACAGAGAAACCTAAAGCCATGAAGCAGTTAAATTACTACTTGGATGTTTACTTCATAAATTTGACAGTACCAACTAAAAAATGTGAAAGGTTGATTTTTTTGCCTTCTATTCTCCCTGGGGTTCAGGTGTATAGAATAAATACAGTCTTGCATGTTTATTACTTTGAAAAGCAAAAATCCAAATCTTGTTGGATCTATCACATTAACAAAGTCAAAGCTAAGAAGAACTTAAATGATTGGTGAGAAAAGTTTTGGGTAGGGCTTGTATAGTCTCATCCATTTTTGGCTGAATGATTTTCCAGCTCTTACTGAACACCAAGATGTCCCTTAGTAAAAGCAGAGTTAGGCAGATTTACATAAGTTTTTGATTTTTCTATTTATTTTCTGAGACACCTTCATAAATTTAGATTTATTGCCATGAAGTATTTTCAATAAATAACAGCAAAAGAATGAACTTAAGTACACAAATAATTCATCTCAACTTTTACAACTGCTATAGAGATAACCATAAACTTTCTGTATTAAACAAATGTTTATATGGTCACACCAATCATTTTGCTCCTTTTAACTTACTTTCATGTTAACTGTAAATTATTTGAAAGGTGATTTCTGGCAGTTAAAATTTTGCATTATAATGCAAAGCACAACATATTATCAACATTTATGGCATATGGTACTTGCCACTTAAGGAAATCTCAGGGTACCTACATCTTCAGTGCTATATGCACTCTCACCACCACATCTCATTAAGGACAGCAGAGTTAGGAGAAGTATGGAAAAAAGGAACGGATGTGAAAGAGGAGATGGAGTAGCTGCCTTATGAGGAGAGACTGAAAAGGCTGGGGCTGTGCTTGGGGATCAGAAGGTTGAGAAGACACACAGCAGAGGTTTACAGAATCAAAGGTGACAAACTAAATGTAAAACTGGGGTTTGGGGTGGTTTTTTTTTTTAAAACACAAATCCCACACTACTAGAACTAGGAGATCCTTGATGATACTAGCAGGTTTGAAAGAAATTAAATAAAGTACTTCATTAGACAGCAGGTGGCAAACTTCTGAAAACTGCTCTCACATGGTGTCCTGGAGACTTAGAGCTCCATGGAGCAGAAGCAAAGACAAATTAGCAAACAGCAGGTCCATAAACACATACTAGAAGCAAACAGCAGGAGTATGTTGTCTAATATCACTATTACAACCACTGCAGATGCTGAGGCAGCTCAGAGAGAACAGACCCACCGCAGGTGCACAGGCTCGTGTGCTCTCCCTGAACAGCAGCTCCTGTTGTTGCTGCTGCGACAGACAGAACACAGGGCTGGATGAAACACTGCTCAGATGTAAGAGAATTCTTCTTCTGTTCACACTCAAAATTAAATTAACGATGTTTTTAGTACGTTACTTAAGTTTCTACAGGCTACAAGCCAGTCAGAGAACTAGTAAGATCTCAGTGAAATTAAATCTACTCATTTATCACTTATTTTTACTGGTCTGTGGTCACTCGAATCCGAACTAAACTGATGTCAAGATTAAGCCAAGAGAACATCTTTTTATACACCACTACCACCACAAAAAAAGGAGGTATCAACATATGAAAAGCAGATTCATATTTAAACTCAATTCCAGGTTTGCTAATAAATGAAAATCAAACACAGCAATTTAACCACAGCAGGGCTTTTTCCTGCACTCCTTCCTCTCCAATTCACAGTGATGCTTCACAAGCAGCACAGAGAACAGAAAGCAGTGGAGATGCCATTTAAGTGGAGATGTCACTTCATTTCACACCAAATCCATAAGCTGTACCTCTGCATCCAAGGTGGCTGAAGCCACAATGAGTCGAAGATCCCCACGCTTCTTCTGAACCTGGGACAGAGACCAACAACAACCAGAATCAAAACTATTTTCTAAGACACAAGGCTAGAACCAAGTTTTAGAGCATCCAGATTATCAGAAACTTTTTGTAAAAATACTTGGAAATTACAAGACAGCTGATGAATGAAGCACCCATATCACCCCATAGACCTAAAAACCTGATCACTGTTTGGAGTTTTATATTTTCATTTTAAAGGAATTCAGTCTGTTATCATTATAATTTACTCTAAAATTCTGGTGGAAGTCAGATCTTTAGTAGATTGAAAGTTGGCAACAATCCCCTATCAGATCACTTCACATGATCAGCAGCAGCAGAATGAACACTGTCTTTCTGGTATCATCATCTAAGGAGAGATTTCAGCATCAGGGGGAGGACACCGAGGATCCTGAGTGGACATGTACAATAGGCTGCAGGATAAATGAGGAAGTAGCAATCACTCTCCCTCAAATGGATTCACTTATTAGCCATCAGGATCAGAAGTTTCATGAAAAGTATGAAAATTAAAACAGTTACAGAGAACTGTATTAAAATTAAAGAATAAAAATTACAGAGAACTGTGAATTAAAAGAGAATAACCTTTTTTAGTAAGCCAATGGCAATATCTGTATAAAGAGTCCTTTCATGAGCTTCATCCAGCATGAGGACACTGTGAATAAAGCAGAAAGATAAGATTTTGGAAATTATTTGATTGACACTAGAATCAGTGTCTTCCTATCTTCTAGAAATACCATTATTTGAAATCTGCTGGTGGACTACTACTGTTCAAATCCACTTAAAAAGCTGGAAGTTAAAAAGACTTGCAGCAATGAAACAGGGAGAAAAATGTAGATAACAGCACATGGTACATACACACTGCTCTTTAGTTTTTGGAAAGAGGTAGGAAAAAAAAATGTCTATGTTTACTGTACTGCATCAGTTTTCTAGATACCAGAAAAGCCTGGGTTTTTTGTTGATTTTTAAAAATTTGTTAGCATCAGAAAGAAAAAGTGAATTTAGAACTATCAAATTAAGCAATGCAGGCTCCATGAGGCCCATTTAGCTTTTGTTCCAAAAACACAGCATAAGATCCTACTGGGTTTGGTGCTACAATGATCAACTGATTTTCAAACAGTCTTTACAACATAAAAAGTCAAACATCTACAATAATTTTCACATTTTGAGGTATTTAATAGCCACTAATAATCTATAATAACCACTATAATAACAGCTAAAAGAATGCAGCTGTTTACCAAATTACACTTCAGCAAGCATTCATGTTTCCTTACCTGTATCTTGTTAATAAAGGATCAGCCATCATCTCCCTCACCAGCATACCATCAGTTAGAAACTAAAAGTGAATACAAAGAAAAATGTAAAAAAAAAATCCCTCTTCGGTAGCCTTGATCAGCCATGTGAGTTTTAAAGATGATTTTCTTGGGTTTTGCCTAAATTTTTCCTTGCCTTTAATTTTCTTATGTTCTATTAAATTGATTCGTTTTCAGCTATGGAAGCCAAATATGTATTTCTGAGTGCTAACACAGAGATAAGCAGAGTGATTGCTTTTTAATCAGTATGGAATTTCTGAAGTTAGTTATTTTTGTTCTTAAAAATAAATCAGATTGACAGCACTGGATGGCAATAGAAGTTTCTTCACTCTTGTCTGTACCTGGCTAAACCTGCTCCATCAGTAACATCCTGTGTGCCAACCACACCAAATTATCTCAGTTAGCCTACTCATCTTGGGTTTTATCTGTGCTTTTAATCCAAATCTATTTTTAGGGTGGGGAGGATACTTTTTATCTGTGATTCATTGCAGTCTTTCACTATGCCCTTGAGTGATGTGCAGGTCACACCAGCACAGAACCAACAGTTGGCCATACCTTGAAAATGCCTTTTAGATGGTGCTTGTCAGACCAGCAGAATAGAACATGTACTCACTTTATTAAGGTTTGGACAGCCACAGTCATTTCAAGCACACTTTTAGGGTACCCAGCTGGAAAGCTGAAATGCTACCTATTCTCTTGACTGGGCATCACAAAGTTCTCATTAATTTTGCAAAAGTACTTGAAGAGTTTCAGCCAAACCTCTCAGAGCAACCACACACTGTTCATGTTTCACCTTAATTCTTGTAGCCTGTGGATCTGTGCAGTCATCAAACCGAATGCAATATCCAACTTCATGTCCCAGCACTGCACCTCTTTCATCAGCAACTCGGCCTGCAACCTGAGAGAAGAGGTTATTATAAACAAGCTACGAAGACATCTAAATACAAAATAAAACTTCACAATACATAGATTAATCCCAGCAGAATTCCAAGAACAAGCTACTTTCAGTTGAGTGACACTCTAAGCCATATGAACAGGGAGTGAATTCATTACTTCACTTGGAATCTTATCACTCCATCACTTTCAGCCCAAGAATTCAGGATAACTGTCAGCCTGGGTAACACAAGCAAAAGTTCAGGAATTTCTAAACTATGCCTTATACCTTTGCAATGACCTATCTTTGTTTCTGACAACCCCCATGGGAGAGCAGATAAGTCTCCTATGAAGATGAAAGATCACCTTCAGTTCAAGATAAAGCAATAAATCATCAACTATATTTCTCATCTCCCTGCAACAGCCAGAGTCCAGGCTGTTTGCAACAACATTCTTAAAGAATAATCCTACTGTGTCTATATACTAAGCCTGAATTGAATAATCTTTTTATTTCAGACTTAAAAATAATGTGTAAGATATGAAAGGGAAAAGAGAGTTGAGTTTGCTGTGAGAAGTCATTTCCAGCACACACAACATCTCCTGTAGAACTGTGCTCTGTCAGCTGGATGTCCTATGAAGGAGAAAAGGGAGGACACTGCAGGCAGACTGAAAGCACAAGATGCAGAGCACTGCTAGAGAGTGTTCCTTTAACCATGTTGGATCTGGTCAAAAAATACAGGATGATTTAAAACGGCAAATTGTACAGCTGCTCAATCTACTACATTTTTACCAGAGGCAGAAGCTGATTTGTTGCAGATACACTTTATTATATTCTAAAGAACAGGCAAAATGAGAGGTTCAGGATGGCACCTCAGTTCTGTGTACAAAAAGAACACTGCAGCAGAAACTTCATCCACAAAGTCAGTGTCTGGCAGCAGTTATGAAGACAAGGAGCACTGGATGCAGACTATTAGCAGAGAGAACAAGTCACTGCCCTCAGCATCTCCTCCTTCTCCAAGCACATCCAGCTGACATTATGCTCTCCAAGACATACCACGTATATGCAAAGATTTCTCACAATAAAACTGTTTCTTTTTTGCCCAACACTTTTACAAGGGGAAAGAGAAAAATCCACACCCCGCAAACCCAGCAAAAACCACAGAACAAAGATTAAAAAAACTATGATTTGCTAGGTACACAACCCCTTCTTTCTTCCACTGGTACGTTACTTCACACAGCTTTGCATCACTGCTTCACCTTGCAAAAGAAGATAGGGGTCACACAAGCACAGTTCTAGTCCCAAATCAATAACAGCTCAGCCCTGTGCAGCCCTAATTTCCATACACAGTTCTGCTGACATCACTCAATTTTACTTCAAAGCTTCTACATCTGCAATTCTGGACTTGGAATGTTTGGCAAGGCCCACTAATCAGGTTGCATTTAGAGTATAACACCAGCAACTCTGTGAGGAAGATAAGCAGAAGAGTCTATTCATTCAGGACCTCATGCAGTTGTGATTCCTGCTATTCAGCAAAACCAAATAAACTGGAGGTTACAATGAACAACACAGTGGGAAAATCTGGACACTCACTGAAACAGCAGCAACCCGACGAGGTTGTGTCACTCCAACAATTCTTCCTTCAGCTGTCCAGCCAGCTTCTGCCAGGTACTGCAACAAACAGTGGGGGTAAGAAAGGCACTGCTCATGGTGTGGATACAACAAGGTGTTAGTTCTCCACACTATGTGCTTCTTCCTGGTCCTGTTTATTATTTCATGTAAAATCCCCTGGGAGAATACCTGATTTTACCAAGCTAAACAGACACTTACCTGTGGAATCTGCGTTGATTTCCCACAACCTGTTTCCCCAATAAGCACCAGAGTCTGATAGTTCTCCACTAGGTAAAGTATATGATTTCTTAGCTGAAAGAGATGACATTTCAACATAAAAAACCAGTATAAAAATAAGAAAATGATTAAAATTACAATATTTATATATCTAACAGACACAGTAACTTCCTTTTACATGGAGCTCACTGCCAAAAGCTAAATAGTCCTTTAAAATCTATAAATGGCATGTACAATATTTAGTAAATAATATACATCAACAAAGCCCTTAAAACTGTCAGTTACAGTTGTCAAACAGAACGATCAGTTCCACCAGAGAGCATAAAATTATGGTCATAAAATTATTATTTTATGTGATTCTATTCTGCTCTTTCAAAATAAAGATGTAAGAGCCAGACATCATACAGCAGATTCAATAAACCAAAAAGAACTCCTGTACCTTAAAAACAGGCAGCTTTTGTCTTTGCTGTTCAATAGAAAGGGATGCATAAGGATTATAGATGATGGTCACGGCACTGCTCTCAGCAGGGCTCTGTCTCTCCTCTGACACACCGACACCAGGGCCTTCCGTGCCTACATGGCAGAAGTAAATTTTAACTGGAAGAAAACACTTCTGTTTACTGCATCACAATACAGCCAAAATAAACATGTTTCTTACAAGGAGGAATCATAGGTGGCAGCACAAAAAAAACCCAATCTTTCTATTTAAAAGAAACAGGAGGAAAAAAAGCACATAAGTAAAATATAGAGCAAGATCTTCGGAACTTTCTTCTTTTTCTGTGCAACAGTTCAGATATACCTTCAATATCCTTCTCAGAAGTATGTCCATGGATTTTAAGCCTGTCAGACATGTAACAGAACTTCCCTTGACTAACATCAATTGCATAAACATTCAGCCTTGCCCACTTGTGGGATAAGTCCCTCACTTCAGCTCTGAATTTACCTCAGGCACTGAAACCTGATTTGTTCCTGCTGCAGGTTATCTTAAAACTATTGACAGCTGAAAATGCTGAATCATGAAAGTGAACAAGAAACAAAAACTCATCTCAATAAGAACGTGTCATCTTCAACTGCAGATTCAACTGAGAAAGTCTGAGAGCAAAGAGAAAGATTCCCCAGTTTTGCAGGATTTGCTTACTTGGGCTTCTCCAACTGCTTAAAAACAGTTAGTCCCTATTCAGAGCTGCCAAGCAGTTTTATAGCAAGCTGATCCAATTTTAAGAGTGATTAGCAATGATTCCAATAACTGTTCACTCCCCAGGACAGATGGGGAAGTTAAGAGCCAAGGACTTGAATATGTGGATCTTGACAAATCAATTAAGTTAACAGATATTGCTTCTCATCACCCACTGGTTTTCTTTCACAGCCTTTTCTGTGTTTTTTTAAATACACCACTGTCAGCATATTACTATATATATATAGTATATATACATATATTATCATAATACTCAAATAATTAAGAAGGTGTTTGCTAAACTAATCTTGCCTCTAGAAAAGCTTTGAGGTGACCAATTTAAAAAAGTTACCAGACTCAGACCCATTAAGCTCCCCTGTGGGATAAGGGGAATGCATAGAGCTGCCCAAATCCTGAGGGAATGATCACTGACTCATGGCCCAGCAGAGGCTGGCAGGGACCTCTGGAGACCTTCTGGGCTTGGGTCTTGACCTTGCTTACCACAGGGTCACTTACACGGAATGCTCAGGTCCTCCTTCAGTGGGGTTGGAGACCTCCCAACCTGCCTGACTGCTTGTTCCAGAACCTGGCCACACAAGAGGTTTTTCTCCTGTTTAAGCTGACTTTCCTCTATTTCAGTTTAAGCGCTACCAAGAACAGTCTGGCTCCACCTTCTTTACACCCCCCATCAGGTATTTATATACACTGAAAAGATCCTCCTGAGACTACTCTTCTCCAAGCTGCACAGTCCCAGCTCCCTCAGTCTCCCATTGCACGTTGCACACTCCATTCTCTCAACTATCTTCACGGCCCTTCACTTTTTGTCTCTCCTTCTGCCAGTCCATGTCCTCCCGAGCCCACCTACCGTTCCTTGTAATGGCCTTCCCGGTGCTGAGGGGAATGATCACCTAATCTGAGTCTCTCCTGTCTCAGCTTAAGGCCATTTCCCCTTGTCCTCTTACTGCAGGCACGACAGACGAGATCGGCCCCCACCCCTCTACAACCTTCTTTCAGGTAGTTGTAGAGAGCGATGAGGTCCCCTTGAACCTCCTTTTCTCGACACTAAACAAACCCAACTCCTTCAGCCGCTCCTCATAAAACACATTCTCTACTCCTTTCACAAGTCTTGATGCCCTTCGCTGGACACGCTCCATCAACCCCAAAGAGCCGAGAGGGGCTACGCCGCCCGCTTTCGCGGCGGGCCGGCGGAACGGGGCTGTCCCCGCACCCCTCACACCACGGCCAGCCCGGCCCGGGGCTCTGTCCCCCGCGCCCCTCACACCACGGCCGGCCCGGCCCGGGGCTCTGTCCCCCGCACCCCTCACACCACGGCCAGCCCGGCCCGGGGCTCTGTCCCCCGCACCCCTCACACCACGGCCAGCCCGGCCCGGGGCTCTGTCCCCCGCACCCCTCACCCGGCTTCCAAAACTTCACCGGGCCCACGGGCGCCGCCATCTTGGGGTGAGAGGGCGGCCGGAAGCGGCGCGCGGGGCCCACGTGACGCTCCCAGTTGCCATGGCGACACACGCCCCCGGTCCCTCACGAGGCCCCTCCCACCTCACAAGATAAATAGCAGATTTTCCTTTCTTTCTTCATAAGGCTGGGCTTTACGGCCAAATCTCTCTCGAGAGAGCCGAGTTGTTATTAGCACCTAATAACATCTAATGTCTAGTAAACTGAGATGCGAGTGGGTGTGTTGGTATTGCCCAATGGTTGGTTGAGTAACAGTTAACTATAAACAGGAACAAAGAATCACAAAATCAATTAGGTTGTAAAAGACCTCTGACATCAACGAGCCCAACCTGTGATCACCACCATGTCAACCAGACACGTGCCACGTACAGTCTTCTCTTAAATACCTCCAGGGACAGTGAGTCCACCACCTCCCTGGACGGCCCATTCCGATGTCTAATCCCCCTTTATGTGAGGCAATAGTGTGTAAATTGGGATCAGATTTATAAAACTCCGAGTAATACTCTTAGCCTGGGTCTTGCACGCCCATCTCCCTGCTGAACAGAGTACTGTGGAAGCCAAGGAAGTAATCTGCAGGTGAGATATAAGAACATCCAAGCGCTTCCAGTATTTAAGTTTTCCTTATGTTTTTGGCCACATTTTTCATGGTACAAAATGAGTTCCATCAAAAAATAAATAAATTTAAAAAAAAAGGGAAGAGCAAAATGCAGAGAACAAAGGCCCAGGATAAGCCAAGCCTTTCAGGTACTGGTCCTGTTACTAGAACAAAGTGTATAAGATTGTTTAGCCTGAAGAAGAGAAGGCTCTAGGGTTACCTAACTGTGGCCTTCCAGTGGCCTTCTTTTTCTACATGAAAAACTGAGAGAGGCTATTTACAAGAGCCTGGAGTGACAGGACAAGGGGGAATGGCTTCAAACTGAAAGAGAGGAGGGTTAGACTAGAAATTAGGAAGAAATTCCTCCCTGTGAGGGTGGGGAGGCCCTGGCACAGGTTGCCCAGAGAAGCTGTGGCTGCCCCTGGATCCCTGGGAGTGTCCAAGGCCAGGTTGGACACGGCTTGGAGCAACCTGGGCTGGTGGAAGGTGTCCCTGCCCATGGCAGGGGTGGGATGAGATGGGCTTTAATGTCCCTTCCAATGCAAACCATTCTGCCATTCTGTGACATTCTCCCCTTATGTGGGGGAGCACATAGGATTTAACAGGATTGAAAGATCACTTCCCAAAAGTTCTTGCTCATTAATTAAGTAAAGCTGATCACTTCCCTTCTCCAATGACAGATGCTCCTGCACTACTTGCACCACAGCTGTTTCACTTTACACCAGGCAGCTGAAAGACTAGAAAGAAAAAAAATCACAGTAATAGCTAAAAGATCCAGCTATGCCCTACCACAGGCTCCTTGCAGACTGTTTAACCAAAATACAGTCATGAAAGTTATTATTGAATCAAATCTGATGTAGACTTAGAGTTTGTGGAATTATAAAAAAAGGAGCCCAAATAAACAGGTTCTAGTAAGTTTAGTTATGCTGTTAAAAATTTACACTTATGGAAAAAAATCTAATCACATTTCATATTCTTATTAATAATTCTCTTCATTAATAACTTGTCATGCTAACAGTGCGGTTATGGTGAGTAACACAGGCTGCACTTCACAATGCCATACCTCCATGGTCCCTTATTATGCTAAGTCTGTAGGTAACCCCTTGTAAGAGAGGTTATTCAGTTCTAATTAAAGATGTTCTTAAAATTTTAGCTATATATTTCAATGCGGGTTTTAGATTAAGCCCACTCTATTAAAAACGAACACAACTTTTACCACAGTATTTTGTATCACCAATGTATCAGCAACTGTTGAGAAAAACTCCTACTAATAGCACATGGAAAGAACTGCTCATTAAAGTAATGAGATAATTAACAAAGGGAAAAAAGTTATATTTGAGAAAATATATACAGATAATTATTGTGAAAATATGACTGTATAAACAATATTTTGCATAGAGTACAACACTGTATGGGGTTTGAGTCTATGGAATATATAGTTTAAAATAAAAATACATATTTCAAATTTCTTTATATCTGCATGAAAGTTAAGACTATGAAACTATAAACTATTGAATATTTACAGATTAGGAGAGTCAGAATTATTCCATTTCCATGATTGTAAGTGCAGAAGAAAAAGGGCCCAGATTAGTTGTATCCAAGCAACACATTATTGCATTGTCTATAAAGACCATTTTTGTAACCTCCACATGTCCAATTTAATGTTATCCTACCACTGTTTAGCAGAGACACTTATGAAACTCCCCAGCTAAGTTTGAACCTTACCCTTTGAAGGCCAGAACTCACAAGACACTCACACAAGCATATACACAAGTGCTTTGCAGTAGAAGAGCCTCAAGAACAACTTGAGAAATAATAAACTTTGGCTTTGCCCACAGCTGCCATGGTTGGACTAATGAGTTTCTGCCCTGGCAGGCTGCTGGAATTCCAGTGCCTCAATGTACAGCTGTCTGCGAGGAGAGTTTATTCATTTGAGTTGGATTTTTTTGGTTTGGGTTGGGGTTTTGTTTGTTTTGGTTTTTTGGTTTTGTTGGAGTTTTTTTTCCTCTAGAAATTGACAGATTTAAAAAAATAATACTAATCAAGCTTGCATGAAACTTTAAAAATAAATTATTCTATTGCTGAGTTTCATATCATCGCATTTCTGGTGGAAGTAGAGCTTTTGAGAAGACGCAGTAGCTTCAGAGATTTCAGATCTACTCAGCTTTTCCCACAAGATCAGACAGCAGCAGCAACCATAAAGAACCCAAAAAGTATGCCTGGTAATGCTAAGAGATTGGTCTCATTTGTCTCTACTACAAACATAGCAGGTCCTTAGGAATACTATCCCTTGCACACATTTATTGCATGATGTCCAACAATCCAAATACATTATAATACAAAGGTCACTTGAAATTCAGTCACTACAAAAGCCTTGTTTGCCTGACACATTAACTCGTTCTGCCTCCCAGCACAGCTTCATGTCAAGAAAATGTAACATTTGAGGACTAGTAGTGTGGTACTGACCTACTGGTTTCTAGATTAGGGTTACTCCAGTTCTGGGTCATGAAATGGTGGAGAGCTCATGCAACCAAGACTAAGCTTAGACTGATTTCAGAGTCACTTATCCTGCTTTCATGTTTGGAAGACTTTTAGGCAATATGATTTTTGATACCTAGATTCCTTAAAAGAAAAAGGGTTGAGCAACTGAGCTAAGACACTGCCAACCCATCAGCTCAAAACATGAAAAATGAAAATCTAACAGAATACTAGAAGACAATAACGGCTTTATACTGGTCTGTCTTCAAACAAAATCACAATTCCAGTTTCACTTTCTCTCTCTTTGAAGTTTGTTTCTCAGCTGCTCTCACAAACACACTGTAAGACAGCGCTGGACAGGGACAGCTGGATGTGGTTCCTAAAGTTCTGCTTCTCGCCCTGCACAGATGTGCAGTTCATCTCTCTATGATCCAGTGTGGCCTCATAACCAGAGAGCCATTCCTCTTAGTCAGCGGAGGGGAGGTGTGCATGGCATTGTTTGGCACGTACACTGCCTCCCTCGAGGCATGCAGCCCGCTTCGCTTCCTCTTCAGATTTCCCACAAATGCTCTCAGATACAAAAAATCCATTCTCAGGAAGTTTTCCCTGGTCATGTCTCTAGAAGCCACTGTTATCTTGACCAGCTGGTCCAACACCTTGTTCTTCTTGCAGCTGGATAACTCTTTGAGGTTGATAGGCTTTGACCGTGCATGGAGAATCCGAAATTCCAGGTCAAAGTGTGCAACTGCAGGGCCTGACAGGATCAAAATGTTACTGCTGTTCAGCTTCCCATCTGTCCATGTAAAACTAGCAATGGAAAAATGAGAAAATTGTGAGTTAACTCAAAAAAATCAGTAAACAAAGTATTAACTAAAAATTCACTTTCATCACATTAGTTACATTGTTCTTATAATCCAGCTGATGAGCAGTGGGCTCTTTTATGGATAAATGTTACACATAAAATCCAATAAGGAAAGCAGTTCTGCAGCATTGATGGTTTTCCTTTCAATGTAAAGAAATCATGCTAAACAACAGAAAGAAACTGGAACTTGCCTGTAGGAGCCTGTCGTCACTCTGATGCCATCAATTAACATGAATTTTTCACGGACTTTTCCAATAATTTTGGTTCCTGACCTGGTGCAGTATGTGTTCCCAGTGATAATTCTAACTCTCATCAACTGTTAAAGATACAGCAAGAGTCAGGTGGATTTCAAAGTTCTGTTTAAAGGAGTAACATCCCAATAATGATCCCTGATTTCCCTTGAACTAGCAAGGGTTGCTGTCAAATCTTCCAAGAGTGAGGTGGAGGTACATAACCCCCATTTGAAGTTGTGGCAGCAAGTATAATAGTTTCTTCTTTCAACAGCTCAGATTACACTTGTAAGAGGAACAGCTCCCTACCCCTATAATTATGACAAGGCTCACCTTTTCCTGTTCAAGGTCAACTCCCAGATCCTTGCACATTTTTAGAAAGTGGGAAAATGAAGACTGATCTAGCAGGATATACACTTTAACTTGCCGCTGGCTACAAGCTTCCATGAAGTCTTTGAAGATATCAGTATCTGTGAAGGAATCCATAACCAAGGCAATCATCTGCAACAAGTTTTAGAAGAAACCATTAGGATATTTCCACAGCATCCCAAAGGAGACAGCACATGAGGAATTTGACTTTCAAATTAACTATTTCCCCACGCACATTTTTTTCCTGGTGGTTATGGAACATGGTAGAGTCTTCTGTGATATGGTATATTCTTCCTCACCCTGAGATATGGCAAAACCAGGAGTCTAGTTCTCTTAGTTCTGTGTTAGACAAATTTGGTTTCTAATTCCTAGGCAAGAGGGTTTTTTTTCCCTGAGAACAGATGTCTTTTCCTCAAAACCATTGCCAGAAGAAAAAGGTGAGCTTATTTCCAACACTAAAGTTTTCCAGAGTGTTTCAAACTTTTCAAATATGAAAAGAAACACTAAAAAAAAATATTTGACTGCTCTTTACATCTCACCTCTCTGTTTAAGATCAAAGTGAGGTTTGTTTTCAACTTATTATTCTCATGATATTTCAAGTCAAGATCTGATTATTCTCTCAAATTCCTTGAGTAAAGCTTCCCTTGAGAGCCATCTCCTGCTCTTCCCCACGGGCAGAACCCCAGGATCCATCGTAGGATAAGGAAGCAACAGTTGCTTATGAGAGCTGGGAATGGGCACGCTCGGGATGTATCGCTCACACGTGCCAAGTACCCGAGGGAGCTCAGCAGTACCCAGAGAACCCGGACTACGTTTTCATCAATATGGCGGGGAAAAAGCTAGCAAATACTGAACCTATTTTAAGAATATATGCAAAAGAGGGTGGGAAAGAAATAAATAAATCAGGAAACAGCATAGTAAGTCAAAACAGGAGCGTATTTAAGAGCAAGTGGAGGGGAGAAGGACGAAGTGGCTCCAGGCAGCCGCGCGGCACTGGGGAACGGGGAGCTCTTGGCCCATCCCTCCGGAGCGATGTAACCGGGAAAGGGGCAGTTCGGAGATGCACCATGTAGAGTGCCGCTCCTTGGATATTTTCGAGCTTGTCCTTTGCACGAGGCATTCTCTGCTCGACAGGGGCGGTTCCAAAGCCGCCCGGCCTTGCTCGGTGTCCCGGGAAGGAGACGCTTCCCGGTGCCGGGCACTCACCTGCCGCGCGGAGCGGACCTGCCGCCGCACCGCCTCCTTGCAGCCGTAGATGCTGCCGCCGTCCCCGCAGCCGGGCTGGAAATGCGCCTCCACCCGCGTCAGCCCGCGGAAGGCGCCGCTGGCGAAGCCCGGCCAGCCCAGCTCCAGCGCCGGCGGCTCCAGGTCCGAGCGCTCGGGGAAGTAGGTGAGCGAGGAGGCGTCGAGCGAGGCGCCGGGCGAGGACTGTGCCGCCGGCTCCGGGCCCGCGGCGGGCGGCAGCGCGGCCCGCGCGATGTCCTGCACCTCGGGCTCCGACAGGAACGGGGGCAGCCGCTCCCGCCGCAGGAAAGCCCGCAGCGCCTCGGGGCCGCCCGCCACCAGCTCCTCCAGCGCCAGGCGCTGCGCCTCGCTGTACGGCCCGGCCGGCGGCGGCCAGCGCCCCGCGCCCTCCTCTAGCCACTGCGACGAGTTGGCCATGGCCGGAGCGGCCCCGCTCCGCCCGCCGCTCCTTTATAGCGCTCCGGAGGCCCCTCCACGCCTCCAGCCCGGCCCTTCGCCCACGGGACAGCCCTGGGGGGCAGAGCCAACAACCTTTCCCCCGCCCAGGGAAGCACCCGCAGAAGAGCAAACCTGGCATTAAGCAGCGAGAGTGAGTGCAGCCCTCATCCCAGCCCAGATCAAAAGGCTGCTCCTAAGGTTAGAGAGGGCAAATGGTCCCAAAAGGAAAGCAGCAAGTACCGGGGAAGTAAGTCACCCAGACTCAAATAAACAGAAAACAAAGCTCAGCAGTGATCAGGTGAAAACCCCACGGCAAAAAGGAGTCTATTTGTAAACAGTTTCTTGTTTCTGTGAGACTACCTTAACAGCTGCACAGTGTAATAAAGTTAAAAAGCACAAGGAACAAACAAGCTGATTGCAAATACGTTCAAGTACTGCAGAACATGAGCTCTTGAAAATACAACTCGAGATCGGCTTTGAAGATGTATTTTGGCTCCCTCTCTGCAACTTGTTTTGCTCCCAGTGTTGCAGATCCAAGGATCGTGCAATAAAGTATCTTACTGTTTCAAACAAGTGCAGACAGATTTTTTTCCCACCTTCACATCTTTGTACATCTGCCCTCTAGCTTTTGGAAGGAGTGGCTGCTTTGAATTCCAAGCAATAAAAGTATCTAAGCCTCTTTGTCTATAGAGATTTCAGACAGAAACACCAAAGTTAGTAGAATAGCGTTGGTCTCTATACTTGCAGCCTTTTTGAGTTACGGGTACTTTTCTGTTTATTCACTCATTCATTGCTGTTAACAGGAATTTTCAAGCCAACAGCTGAAATGTGCCATCTGCTGGACACACGTGGCCCTAAATAAGAAAATACACAGACTCTGAATTGAGTGGGCAGAGTTCGGTGTGGTTGGTCACTGAAGTACAGGGGTGCAGGTCTAAAAAATAACAGTACAGGTTAGATCTCAGGGAGATTTGACACACTCTGCTCAGTAAGTGATCCAGCAAGCACAGACATGCACAGAAAACTGCGAACAAATATTCAGATGATGTCTTCAAAACAGCTAAACCTAAGGCCCATTCAATATTGAAAGTATTTTCAAAAACTGGAGCGGCACTTCATCTCCTCAAACCAAGTTAGTAGTGGATAAAGGATAAACAGAGGAGGAAACACAGAGTATTTCAGACAGGACAGTTAATAAGAGAAAAATGTGTATTTTTTTCATTC
Source organism: Lepidothrix coronata (assembly GCF_001604755.1). Lineage (NCBI taxonomy): Eukaryota > Metazoa > Chordata > Aves > Passeriformes > Pipridae > Lepidothrix > Lepidothrix coronata. The sequence goes on along the minus strand of NW_016690279.1, from coordinate 970,929 downwards.
TTACAGTTACTTTTACAATAATATTACCCAATATAACCCATAACATTTTGTAGTGCATTTGTCAGTTTACTTTTGAACAGGGGTTTTGTCACATGCCCTTGATGATTGTCTTGCCTCCAAGTTCACTACAAGGAAGGAAGCTCTTTACAGGTTTCCTAACAGATGTAAGATGGTTCAGACATTCCTAGACCAAGCCAGAATTAGAATTTCATTTTACAGTGCTAAGACTAAAAGTGTAATTAATTATTAAAGCTTAATTCTATGTAACAAGTTGCACAAGACACAAAGTTCTTTGAAGTCATCCCATAAGAGAAGTACAACAGATATGCTACAGTAAGACACTGAGCTCCAGATAGTACTTCATCTCCCACTCACAAGCATAAAAACCCAACACTTCAGCCATACATTCCCATTAAAAGTCCTACAGGTCCAATATCACTAGCTTTTAGTTCCAAATACTGGAAACAATTAATCAGTACTGTATCTAAAATGGGTACAGAGTAGAGTGCTAACCTGCTACTTCCTAGTCTGGTTTTGATTTTAAAAGGATGCTAGTCTGAGGATGTGTATAAATATGCATAAATATATATGTATCTACACGAAAGCACAAGAGGATGATCAAACCAAAGAGCTATTAAGCTCAGTCTGTTTCAGAAGGCTAAAGCAATGAAAAAAGGGTATAGTTGAAGATAAGAACATGGAACTGCTCCAATAGACCCTTCACAACTTTAGTGGAAGAGTAAGTGGAAGTCAGACTTGGAATAAAATTAGCTTTATAGCTCTTTATAAAAGTTGTTTCCCCTCGTGCCAAATATAAAGTAGAAATAAAAGCCAATATTAAAAAGAAAAAAAAATTTGAGTGTACCTTGATGTAAGCTAAATCTCCAAAGCCACTCTGAGCAAGCTCAGTCTGACTCAAGATTTTCCAAGTTCACATAAATTAAAGCCAGAGCATTAGCAATCCTAGAAAGCAGTAACAAGTTTATTTTTCAGGCTAAGCATCTGGAATTAAAATGATCTTCACTGCTAATGCATACAAGATGAACATGTAAGTAGTTACCGTACAATACCTCTTTTTTATCACTTACACTGCACAGTATAAAACAAAGTGCTGGGGAGTGATGTACGTGCGTATTAAAAAAAGTAAAACTGCTGGACGGAAGTGGAAGAATCAGCAGGTATAAAGTGACTCCAACTTGAGAGTGGAGCTTGTGTGCTCTATGGCCAGTGCAGCAATCATTTATTCAGGGAGAAGAGCGAGACGTCCCTGAGGCTGCGCAGGCTGGCGCTGATGTCCCGCCTCTGCTTTAGGTTGCATCTGCCGGTGTACTGGGTCATGTAGCTCTCAGGCACACGGCCCCTCCGGGAGATGATATCCACCATGTGGCTCAGCTTCGACCTGATAGTGGAGTAGTGGAATTGTCTCTCTTTATGCAGTTTTTGGAAATATTGTGCCCTGTGACTGCTGGAATATTCAAAGGACCGGAGAGAAGACAGTGAGCCTGTCGAGCTTCCAAGAGAGCACTGGGACGATGATGAAGACAGTGATCGCAGACTAGAGTTTGATACAGCATTTCCGGTCAGAGAATATTCTTCTTTTGACAACTTTCTATGAAGTAGGGGTGTTTCTGTGCCTTCCTCTTCCTTTGTCTGTGTCACTGCAGTCTTCAGCAAAACTGATGTCTGAGTGCCCGTTGCTCTCGCAGTGACAGAAGCCTGAGTGCCAGTTTCTGCCATGGCAGCACTGGTCTGCGTGGCAGCATTACAGGTGTTCACAGCAGCTGTCTTGTCCCATGGGTCAGTTTGAGTCGATGAGCTTTTCCGTTCTGCCATGGTCACTTGATTGCTGAATGACTCCTCTTCACAGAGGCAAGAATGCCCCAGATTACAAGGTTTTCCTCCACGGCTATCTTCAGCCTGATCTAGCTCTTCCAACAATTTCTTTGGAGTGCTAGACAGCCTGGCAAATTCCGCTCTCAGGTTGCCTTCCACAGTATATTTTTTAGAGGACTCTGGTCTGGTCACCAGGTGATCAAACATCCCACTGTTCCTGCAGCTGGATGGACCCTTAGGGCTGATGGGCAGTGACTGGGCATAAAGAATCCTGAATTGCAGGTCAAAGTGTTCAACCACTTGGCCTGACAACACTAGCAAGTTACTGCTGTTCAGCTTCCCATCAGACCATGTGAAACTATTGAAAACAAACCAAGATTCACAGTTAATCTCCAGTTCATTTCAACACATACAGTTACAGAAAGCAAGACTCAGCTTCGAAATGCTGCATGTAAGGAAGGTACAAAGTCAATAGACTATTCACTCCTTCTTCAGGAAGAACTCTATTTAGCCAAGTGCTTTGTTAAGAACAAGTTGTGTAAATCAGTTTTTCAAAGGTGTTTTCACCTTAGTCTCAGTCCCAGTTAGATTCAGCTAGTCCACATGCCCTCATTAACACCAGGCAAACAGCAAAGTTAATAAATCATTCTTGTAGCAAATCCCCCTTTCTACAGCTTCACTGTGCACCAGCAGACCCCAATACTTGCCTGTATGAGCCTGTTGTCACTCTAATGCCATCAATTAACATGAACTTCTCCTTGGCTTTCCCAACAATTTTGGCACCTGACCTCAGGTAGTAAATGTTCCCTGTGAGAGTTCGAACTCTCATCAGCTGGTTCAGAAAAGAAAGGAAAAAGTAACATCAGATTTAAGTTAACTTCCAAAAATGTTTGATTAGCAATTCTACCTAAAATTCTATGCACACTATGGAAAATAGGAATTAAATTTCTTATACAGTCTGTATGTGAGTGCTATCAGCTACACAGTGCTAAATTTGTTAGATTAGCAGAGTCTGTAGAGAGAACAGCCAGTTCCAGTTAATTACTACCCAGGAAGCTTGGAGTGCTTCCCTGTCCGGAGAAACTCTCACTGGAGGGAACATAAACCTGTCCAAGCCAAGCCATAACACAGCCATGTCAGCCTTTATTCAGAGCAACTAGGTAAATCACCTGGCACATCATCCAAACATTTCTAAAAGACAGCAACTAGGTATTAGGAAAGAGATCAGATCATACCAGAGCTATACCACCCTTGAGTTTCCCATGTTTCTGTTTTCCTTAGCAAGCAGTTCCTTGAGCCAAAGACTAAGACTCTTTAAATATTGCAAAATTAAATGCTTGAAAATTGTTGCATCCTCAGGACAGGGATCACAGTCCACACACTCCACCCAGCTCACCAGGCTGGTGCATGACAGGGCGGTAACTCCTACATACAGGCAGAACAGGGTGACAGATCTGCCTTTTCTGCATGGTTTTTGCTGAGTTTGTGAGCAGTTTCACACATAGGATTAGAGGCTGTACTGAAAACATGCAATATTGAGCCTTCATTTTCAGGAGCTGAGAAACAGTTCAGAAAATCCCCTTTTAGTTATCAAACAGACAAGGTGTTTTAGCCTCTCAAGGAAGTCTGATCCTTTGTAGAAGGGTTTCTTTAATATGCATAAACTGTACCACAAAAAAATAAAAACAAACCACGTCCCCCCACCTTCAGTACTTACACTTTCCTGCTCAGGACAAACTCCCAAATTGTTGCACATTTCCAAGAAGTGGGGTAGAAATTCCTGGTCGAGGAGGATATAGACAGGGACTTTGTGGTTGTTACAAGCATCCTGCAGGTCACTGAAGATATCGATATCTGTGAAGGAATCCATCACGAGAGCAATCACCTGTGAGAAGAGTGACAACACTTAGTCAAGGGATTTATTTTACACAAGGTGAGGTCACTGCCTCCCCCAGCCATTTTCTCCTGCTGCTATCACCAGGGTGACATGCGCATTTCTCTGCCCTTGGCGAGTTATAAAAGAATCCTATATTCCCATGATGTTTGTGTAAATTCAGTGTGTCCCAGAATGCAAAGGATAAGCCTGAAGAGGATTTTCCTCATGACAGCTTTTGTACATTTTAACATCCTCCTTTCCTACACAGTTCCTTGTAATCTGGCCATTTGGTTCCATTGGGAAAACTATCACATTAGAATGAGGAGTTCAGACAAGCCATTTCCACACTTGTTCCCCCAGTGTTTCAAACAGCGAGAGGAGAATTAGCTCCAATGGCCTCCTCACTGTCACAGCTGAACGTCTCACAAACCGACTGATTTCCAGACTCTTACTGAGATTCCATCGTACATCTTCACCAGAAATCCTTCCACCCAACAGTTCTTTAAAGAAGGCAAATCCTAAAACGGGAGGATTACATTTATGAAGAATTTCTCCAGCTAATTCAGAGCCATATCATACACTGTTTTGGTGCTAGAATTCTCACCCTTCAAAACTACATCTAGGTAAGGACACAAAGGATTTAGCTTCATGACTGACTTTTCCATTCTCCTTCTATTAGACCAGTATCAAGGACAATAATTATACAACCTCTGCAGGCACCTGGCACCTGCCCTTATCAGAGAGATGATGAATCCATGCACTGCTGCAACACACCCAAGGGGTATATGCACGAAACACAGCTGCTCTGTGTGTGGCATTGCCTGTACTCAAGGAAACATTTCCCACAGGAACAGGCTAAGCTTTGCATTCCCACCTCTGTCCTCCTGCTCCCTAAGGGACTGGCTCCATTTGGTTGAGTTCTTAGGTGTAACACACACATGCACATGGGTATTTCTAGATAGTTACTTTATGCTTGTGCCTCTTGCGTGTCTCCCGTGCTTCTCTCCACACAATCACTTGTCTAAGCACTAAAGAAAAATAGATTTAAAAAAAAAAAAAAAAAGATGCTTTTGACAAGACCAGACAGGTAAGAAAGCAACCCCTGAAAGCAAAACAATTCACACTAAACCCTTGGGAACACTGATGCCTTCATGTGACTATTAAATTCACAGTACATTTGAGTTCTAATCCCAGCATTAGCAGCTGAGAAAGAAATAGTTTTACTGAAAATGTTTAGAGAAAAGAGAAACCCCTTTTCTCATCCATTCAGGATAGCAAAGGCAAGACAGCAGCTGTGTCCCCTTCAGTCACTTAGCTAACTGCATTTGAGTGAGCTGGGAAGGAACTACACAGCATCTGTAGTTTCCCCATTCTTCGCATTAACTTGAAGAACTAACTCCAAGATGATTGAGCAGTATCACACAGCATCTGATATTCAGCAAACTTTAGGGTGTCAAAAATTTCTCTCACGTCCACAAAAACGCTCCCTGGATCAGGCACATACACAGCTGGGGCAGGAGCAGCTTGCCTGGCTCTCAGCTCAGTGCAAAGGAAGGTGCTTCGCAGGATGCTGTAAACAACGATATTACAAACAAGTATGGCCTTTTAGAAAAACAGATATGGAGTTTATTCGAGTCTCAGTACCATTAGGCTGGTCTCATCTACCTCATAAGGATCGTTTGAGAACAAAGCTTTCTCTGTGACCGTTTCTGGCAATGAGCCCATCGGTCGTCATCCTTACACACCCTCTGAGCCTCTGTCCTTGGAAGGGACCAGGGAATAAGCTCAGCTGCTGATTGAGGGTGTGCGTGTGCGAGCATGTCACACACAGGGGTTGCTTCATCTGGCCACCCAAAGAGGAAGCTACACATTTAAATTTTAGCTAAGCCAATTGAATAGCTGCTAAGGGGAAGTGTGGTTCCCTCCTGGGGATGAGTTGGAGGCTAGAAACTCAGAGGGTGTAATGAGTTACAGAAAACAGAAGTGACTATGCCCCGTGTTTTTTAAGCCATATTCTGCATCAGAACAAAAGCATCCACTTCTGTAGGAGGAAAGTCCTGCTAAGGGCAGGTCTGCACATCACCTGGGGACAATTAATGAGCTAAAGAAAAGAAATATAATCATAGTGTTATCTCTGTAGATAACCTTCTTTTATAAGGGAAGCCTTTTCTGTCATACCCTTTGGGGGACAGTGAGAGATTTCTGTGAGTGAATCTGTCTGGCAGAGCCCATCAGTGATGAACCTGGAACAGGAAACCTTCCACTCCGACCGAGTGCGGGATCGGCTGGATACAGCGGGTGTTTGCCCATGGTAGCCGCGCGGCACTGGGGAACGGGGAGCTCTTGGCCCATCCCTCCGGAGCGATGTAACCGGGAAAGGGGCAGTTCGGAGATGCACCATGTAGAGTGCCGCTCCTTGGATATTTTCGAGCTTGTCCTTTGCACGAGGCATTCTCTGCTCGACAGGGGCGGTTCCAAAGCCGCCCGGCCTTGCTCGGTGTCCCGGGAAGGAGACGCTTCCCGGTGCCGGGCACTCACCTGCCGCGCGGAGCGGACCTGCCGCCGCACCGCCTCCTTGCAGCCGTAGATGCTGCCGCCGTCCCCGCAGCCGGGCTGGAAATGCGCCTCCACCCGCGTCAGCCCGCGGAAGGCGCCGCTGGCGAAGCCCGGCCAGCCCAGCTCCAGCGCCGGCGGCTCCAGGTCCGAGCGCTCGGGGAAGTAGGTGAGCGAGGAGGCGTCGAGCGAGGCGCCGGGCGAGGACTGTGCCGCCGGCTCCGGGCCCGCGGCGGGCGGCAGCGCGGCCCGCGCGATGTCCTGCACCTCGGGCTCCGACAGGAACGGGGGCAGCCGCTCCCGCCGCAGGAAAGCCCGCAGCGCCTCGGGGCCGCCCGCCACCAGCTCCTCCAGCGCCAGGCGCTGCGCCTCGCTGTACGGCCCGGCCGGCGGCGGCCAGCGCCCCGCGCCCTCCTCTAGCCACTGCGACGAGTTGGCCATGGCCGGAGCGGCCCCGCTCCGCCCGCCGCTCCTTTATAGCGGGTTTGAATCCAAACAGCGCCGCCGCCACTGGCGCGTCCCGCCCGCCCCGCGCCGCGGTTGGCTCCGGGCAGCGACGGCACCGCCTCCGCCCGGCTGGGAATGCGGCGGGAGCGGGGCCGGACCCGCCGCGCTGGGGTCGGGAAGCGCAGCCGCGGGACTTCCCCTGCTGGGGGGACAGCCCTGCCGTCCCTCCGGGGCGCTTTCGCCTTCGCGCGAATCAACCCCCCTGAGAAGGACCCTCTTAATGATGCACTTTAACAAATGCTGGACCTAATGCCTCGGGCACGTCCCAGTCCAGGAAAGGCAGGCACAGCTTTGGCCCTCCCGCTTGTCCCCAGCACGATTTACCGCAACTTCACAGAATATTCTGAGGTAGAAGAGACCCACAAGCATCAGCAATGTCCAGTTCCTGTCCCTGTACAGGACACCCCCAAGAATCCCACCGTGTGGCTGAGAGCGTTGTCCAAACGCTTCTTGAGACCCGCACTCGCTGAAACAAAAAGTTACACTCACCCACTGCCCAGATTTACTCTTTCAAGACATCCTCTGGCTGTACTGACAGCTGAGAGAGAGGCAGAGACATTTAGCAGAGTCCCAAAACATCAACCGATTGAAAAGACATCAGTGGCATTTTTTTATTATTAAAAGAAATTTAATTTTTAAATTAAAAAATTCCATCTCTCTATTAAAGACACTGAGTCAGGTGCTAATACTGTCAGACATACCCTTTTGGCATGAGTTTTACATAAAGTTTAAGATTTTATGCATTGCTTCAATATGTTAAACCATCTTCATACTTACAGTAGCAATAAAGTCAATTCCATAAATATCAAATATCCTTTTTTAAAAAAAGTTTAAATATATTAGACTCTGATTGCCAAAATGCCATTTTATACACAAAGCTGCTAATACAATATACAGTTCTTACTTTTTTTTCACATAAAATACGTTTCATCAAGTTTTATTTGTACATCATTTACTACTGATCGACGGAATTATGAGTTATTGCAGAAGGCTTGTCATCATCTGTTAATGTCCTGTACACACAGCAGCCCTGCCAAGCTGTACCAGGGTTATCCACATTCCTGCATCCACTCTCACACTGCAATCTAAAGGCTGAAGACATAGCAGTGGCAATACTAAGGCTGCATCTGCACTGTTTTAAAACCCCTATCCCCCCTTCAGCTGCAGGTGGAGATCATTGCATTGGTGTAGCTTTGGGAACAGGTATCTTGAGCAGAGTCTCCTCTACTACAGCTTCCACAGCTGAAATAAAGCAAAATACTCTAGGTTGTACTTGTGCCATGGCAGATGTTGCCTGGAGAGCCCAGTGGTACTTGAATTGTGTGAGGGAAATGAGAAGTCCATTACCAGTTTGGCCAATGTGAAAACAGTAGAATAAGGGTGAAGAACAACCAGGGACAATGTTCTGTTGTACAGTCACAGGGAAAACAGAACAAAAGAAGTAAATATTAGCTGTATTCTGTAATAAGAGGTGAGACCTTGGTGCTACGAGTGTGTTCTGGATTCTGCTTGTAGACAACTAATACAAAGTAGTCAACATGATTTGTTAAAATAGAATGAAGACCCTGTCGTTTCCTTTAGTGTATTTAGGAAGAGAGAAGTGGTGATCATGAGAGAAACTGAAAGAGCAAATAATAATGTCAAAATCTGGCATGCTGTTAACTTTTATCCCCTTGCAAACAGTCTAAAGTTAAAGAACAACACTATATAGTCACCACAAACCTTCCAGAGATGGGTTACCTTTAGCAAGCACGATAAGGCACAGAAATACCCAGGTGTAGGGAGAACACCTTCCAGCAGTTCATCCATAGCTCACTGGAGATCAGTGCTATTGCTTTCCTGGTTTGATAGTCCCTTTTCCATGGAATTGCTGATCTAGTTTCAGCAGAGAAGATTTGGGTAATCAGAGCTCCAAGACTGAAGCAAAAGGGTACTATACAGAAATTGTAATGCATTTGGGAGCTTGTAAGTGATTTCAATCCCACGAAATAAGACTCTGCTCAATACACTCCAGAATTCATTGCCTCCACTGAGTATTATACCAAGTCATTATCACTGTTTGCCCTGACATGCTCTTCTCCTTCCCTACCAGGAGTTCCTCATTCACATGGTTCTTCAACCACACCTGCAAGATGGCACAGAATCATATCAGCTACAGTCAGTTCTTCCCAAAAGTGGGAAGGTTTTAAGATTCAGGAGCACCAAAGAAGTGAGACTAAGTGGGCTGAAATCGCATCACAAATCTAGGTCTGATGTCAAACAGATCCCAGCAATGGAACTTAAGCCCTTATGTAATATTTCAGTGCTGTGACTTTCTTGGCTGACAAAGACATTATTTTGAAAGACACCTTTTTTTCCATATAAAAAATGTCTTTCAACGTGGAATGTTAAGCTGCTCTCAGCAACCAGTTTGTTTGTTAGAAACAGTATGACTTCAGCACACAGGAAGATGTGGTGAGCAAAAGGGTTATTCTTGTGGAGTTCTGCTTGCAATAGACCCATCAATACATTCATGTTCTGAAATCTTTGCACAGTCTGAACAATTACAACCTTTGGGTTATTGCCCTTTAAAACACATAGATATCAAAACCCCACTGTTGTTGTAACATTGCTAAATTTTACAGTAAAAGGCCTTACTCCCAGAGTGAAATACCAATGGAAACAAAAAAGCTGTTAGTCTAAAATGAACTGGTTTCCCACAGTTTTAATGCTTTAGCAACTCTCAGTGAAAGCAAGTCTTAAACTACTTCATACTATTGCATTTCATAATCACCTTTTCATTTCCTTGGAGTTAGACAGGATTCAACACAGTTGATAGCACAGAATTGCTCTGAGAAGGACAAGGGCCCAACTCCTCCTTCGCTGGGAGGGAAGGCAATTCTGGGCCCAAAGTTTGCACCATTTACAACCCAGTGGAGAGTGGCACCAAAATCTGTTACAGTGAATTCAAAAATCTCATTAGGATGGATGTGGAGAGACAAACCTCACCACTGTGGGAGAAGAGAGGCACCTGAAAGATCATCTCCCCTATGTTCCATAATAGCCAGGCCACACTTGGTGTTATCACAGAAGAATTTACTCAGGGTAACCAGACGACCCACTGTTAAGCATGCACAGATGCAGTAAAGTCTCTCCAGTTACCAAATCATCCTCTTTCTACTAGAGAATGACTTTAAAAATCCCTTAAAGTCAAGTACAAGAAGTATTTTCTAGTCTCATATTTAGCATATGTATTTCAACAATGGAGGAAGCCCAACTTCTCTGAATGCTTCAAACCCTGCCTTTAACAGAACTGAAGTTTTAAATTAATTGGGTCAGCTGCTGCCATATTCTTATTTGCTCCTAAGATTGGTAAGGAAAGGAAGACTAAACTGTCAGTCTGGTAATGACCTCACAGGTCCTGAAGTGTCTCCTGCCCAGTGTGGCTGTGGTGGTGACACACAGCCACCGCTGCTGCCTTGAGAAGCCCAGAGCCCTGTATTGTAATACATCCAGCCCCAGCGATGGGCTGGATTTGATGGGAGCAGAGGGTAGCACTTAACAGTCACTGGCAGCCTAAGTCAACTCTTTATAGCCTAGAAAAAAGTTAAGGCTGTGAGGATTCCCACAGAGGGAATGTACATGTGAAGGGTAATATTGATGTCTAACAGCTGCCAGATAAAAACAAGATGGGTGGAAGCCGCATTTGCTGTTGCTTGGCTGAAGCACAAGTACACGAGCTGGACTGAATCCACTGACGGCCTACAGAGACCCAAACAGGTTTATATCTTCAGAGTCTGGAATTTAAGCTGCCCAAGAAGACAAATATTTATGCAGGCAAAGAGTTACACGTGCAACAGCCCCTCTGTGTAGAAAAGAGGTTGAAGATTTACAGTTACTGCTGTAGATACAACTGAACTGTGGCCAGTTCGGAGCTGTGTCCCATGGGGCACTCTCCTCTCACCTCCCCCCGGTACACAAAGCCTGAACTTGCTGAGAAGCCCATGCTAGTGTTTCTCAGGTGGTCTCTCAGAGCTCACATGGACTGCACCAAAACACAGTGTGGTGTGCCAGCGGCTCCACAGCAGAGGCTTTGCTAAGCACTGCATGGTGCAAGGCAACCCCTTCAAACACAGAGGCGTTTAAACCTTCTGCTGACAGCTGCTAACCACTGCTGGTGAAGTGGTTTCAGTATGGGAGCTGGAAAACAGACAAAAAAAATCTCCTGTCCTGCTGCAACACTGAACTACCATAGCAATGGTTTAACAGTTATTTACGAGCCAAAGACTGCAGGTTAATGCAAGTGTCATCATACCTATGGGATTAGAAATGCTTTCATGGCGTTTCTACATTAGTGTTGACAAGCCTTTCCTCCTCACCCCTCTCGAGCCCTGTGGTTCTGGAAATCCAGAAAAAATCAGATTGCAAAGCATACTGCCCCTAGTATCTGTGTTGAGCATATAGAGTAAACAAACAATCAATAGGAAAGTGAGATCAACAAAAGTCTTTTCAGTTTTAACAAATTAAGAGTCTAAATAGTACAAATAAGGGTTTTTTTAATTACTTATCCCAGTATAGACCTTTGCCAGTATTTTATTGCAGTAAAATTCTATTGCCAGGGCCCCTTATTGCAACATCAGTTTTAAAGCCTTATGAGTGAAGCCTGTTCCAGGAAAAGTTCTGCTTCAAACCTGAAGGCAGCCTGCAGTGACGAGCTGATACGAGCAGAACAGGACCCAGCCAGTGCACAGTTCTTGATGGTGAGCTGTCACTGCAAGGAGATAATACCTTGCAAACTTCCTCAGTACAGCATCTACACTTCCTTGTTGCTCAGGCCCAGGAAGTGCTGGATCCAGCTGAATGGAAAACAGTTCTGTCCACTCTTGCAAACCCCATGTGGGGGTTGAATTCCCCTCCAAGGTATGTGCATCACCCAAGGGTGAAAATGCAGGTCTGAACTGTCACCTTCCGGCCCCTTGGTGACTTGCAGCAAGAGGCTCAGATGCAAATATTTTAATCCAGATCCTTTCTTTGTTCCAAGGCATCTCATGACTTCCCAAGGATGGGGAGGCAGTGCATGATACCTTTTCCCCCTGGGAGCAAGATGAGGGAGACTCTTTTTACATCATACTGATGTGCATCCCTTCCTCTCCTAAAAGCCTTGCTCCACCTGCATTACTCATTCAGCTGCAATGTAAGTAATTGGCAGGGTAAAGTACAATTCAGGATGAACGAGGCTGCCACAGTCAGGATGTCCATAACTAAATTCTCCCTTTGGAAAGCAAACAATCTGGCAGCTGAGATAGATCCAACCAGCCCACTCACATCTTGTTTTCTCTGGGGCGAGACACAGACAAGACTAGGAAATTCTGCAGCACCCATGCACCTTCTCTTCCATTTCCTCCATGGGAGCTTTGAATTTCAAGAGGGGCGGATCGCCACTGGACACTGTGTAATACACTGAGGTCCCATTTGAGCTGTAGGGAGAAGTCCTGGATTCGATTAAGTGTGACTTGGCCTCACCCACATTCTCAGCAACTCCTGCCATGCCACTGCTGAAGTGGGTGCTGAGGAAAGGGTGCTGGAGGAGTTTGGCTGCAGCCCGCTGCCTCTTCAGTTCTGAGAGCGTCTGGTGGTTGTGCTCCTTGTAGGCGCCCCAGAACTGCTGGGTGTCGGGGAGCCCAGGGCTGCCGTAGGGCAGCACGTGGCCAGGGTTACTGCTGGGCTCAGCGTGCATGCTCCAAACGTCCCCGTTGGAAAAGGTGTACTGGTAAGGGCTGGCAGATGCCATGAGTCCATTCTGGAGTGGGATCTCAGAGTCACACTGGGTGCTTTTGTTTGCTAATTCCGGAAGGAGGGAGGAGTTCTCCAGCACTGAGTTCTGGAACAAGAAGACATGAAAGAAGAGCATCTTCCACTGTCCCCCATAGCAGGGTTAATCCCTGTGACAACTTCCTAAGCCTACTCCCATTCAGCCTTTCGACCAGACAGATACTGCAGCACAAACACTGAATTCACCCACTAACTCACTATAATGCTGTGAGCCCTAACCAGGTACATGGAACACTAAGTCAGAAGGACTCACAAAAGAAATAACAAATAGATAAGCATATTAATATAATATGATAGTAACTGAATTGAAAACAAGTAACTGCAAAGCAACTTTACAATTCTTTTGTGATTACCACTTTTAGCTGTAAAGAGAAATGCACATACCGTCTTTTCAGAATCTCTGGTTCACCAGGACCTTATCTCAAAACTATTTAAGCAGCTGTAAATCCAAAACAGTCTTTCCACTAGAGAGGGTTATCCCAGTTTACGCCAAATGAGAATTAGGTCTTTTGCTTACATCTGATGGATGAGGTCTACAAATTTTTTAGCCACCTTCAACCCCAGGGCACCCACTGCTACTGAACCTGCACTACCAGCCCCCCTCAGTGACTCCCATAATAGAGAAGAGATTCCTTACGGGGTCTGTATTCTCCTGGTCAGATCGAGTCTCCCCAATTTCTCCAATGAAACCCGAGTTTCTTCCTTCTTCTGCTGCCCCCAGCTGCTGCCAAACGATGGCCTCTTTCTCACACTCCTTCCTGTAAAGGTTTGTTCGGTCCGAAAGACTGGCTCTCCTCACCACCTTCCTGTGGGACAGGGACAAAGGGCATCAAAGCTGTGAGCAGGACATGACAATTCCCCTTACTCCATAATCCCTCTCACCTCCGCCTCACACTTCACAGCCTCTCCCTCTGGAATGGAACATGGATTTAGCTTCCTGGCACCCACACAAAGCAAAGGCACTAGTGTGGATATTAAAGGTGGGAGGAATTTTAAGGAGTTTTAAAGTAGCACTGCAGATCTGCATTAAAGCTCATACAGCTCAATGAACGATCTACTCTGCAACCAGTGGAGTAAAAATATAGAGGAATGGCCCACGGGCTGTTTAGGGAGTTTTGTGGTCTGCTGGACTGCTTTGGTGTCTAGTAAATGTTTTATAAAGACCTGTGCAAACTGTATCTGGGCACAGTATCTTGGCCATGCCATTTTATTATTGAGAAGTCCAAGTTAATCCACTTGAAGCATTGACTGTCCAACACCAGTCCCAGTGGTTTAATAGAGTAAATTCTCACCGCTTGGTCCTCTGCTCAGAGCAGTTATTAAACCACAACAGTGCAAAGCCATTTCCCCCCCAAGAAATAGCTTGTCTTTCTAATAAAACAGCCACATTTCAAGGGAGCTCTGCTTTGAGCAACCAAAGTCAGCTTCTGCCTCTCAGAGTTTGTTCAGAAAGGACAGATGGGGTCCTGCACACCCACCACAGGGTGCTCTGCAACCACCCCTGGGTGGCCAAGCCAATGCACACTGGGTGACCTGCAGGAAGAGCACAACTCACCCCCGGCTGCCCGTGCTGGAGGTCCTTCGGCTCAGGGAGGATTTATGCCTCATCTGAGACTTCATGATCACATCGTGTTTGTGTTTCAACTCCAGAAGCAATACTTTGAATTCCTCCTCTTCACACAGATCTATGGCACACACAGACCAAGCCCTTAATGAGACAGTTCCCATGTGGTACCATTGACACCACGTTACTAACTGTGCCTTCCTAGCTAAGACACCCATGTCTTACAGTTGTATTCAGCAGGGAGACTCCCAAGCACAGGTTCAGAGGGATAACACTAGTGGAAACACACAGGAGAAAGACTTGGTGCTTGAGAAATGCCTTCTTCCTTGTTTTTATGTGCAGGAAGAAACACTTTGAGAAGCAGGAGCTTCAAAACTTCAGTCCCAGTTACAGTAACTGAAACTTTGATTCTAAAGACATTCAAGAAATTACATTAATGCTTCTGAAGGCACCATGTGAAGACTCCAGCCATTTCTTAGGCATTTCTTTTTTTAAGCTTAGTAAACTCACCTATTGGCATCTCATCCAAAGATGTTCTGGCACTCAAACTAGCCCCATGGGACACAAGTAACTCAGCCATCTGCATCTAAAGAATGGAAAGAGAGAAAGTCAAGTTGACAGAGCTATTTTAGGCAATTTAGGCTTTCCTTCCCAAAGCTGAAAAGTTGGAATAAGATCAGAAGCAATGGCATGTGTGCTCAACTTGCCTGAAATTATTCTGGTATGTGTGTGATCTTAAACAATGTTCCTACCATTCACCTGCACAGACAGACATACTCTGTCTGAACTTTCTCAGCAACCAGTTCTTTTTGGAACCCAAAGGACTGATGCTGCCCAGAGAGCCCAGCCCCAGCACAGATTTCTTCCATTTGCAGAGTACTACACAATTTGCCCAGGCAGAAAGAAATGTCACCCTCATACATGAGGCTTGCAGCAAAATCATTACCTGTCCCCAGAAAGCAGCAGCGTGAAGAGGTTCCCAGCCGTCCCAGTCCTTAATGTCCAGGCTCGCCCCCTGGTCAAGAAGGACTTCAGCTGCATGCAGATAACCATTGGCTGCAGCTATATGCAGCTAGGAGATAAGGAACAGAACATGAACCACCTGCAAGGATCATGGATGGCTCTATAGACCAAGTTTCAGTGGATTTTCTTGACTAATGTTTGAGCCTAGAGCTGAACAGGCAGCACATTTCACAATTAGCAGATGCTACCAGGTCGAAAGCAGGTTGTTCCTGTTACTAAAACTCAGTATTACCTGCATGTAATTCTGTTCGGAGAGGAAACTGCTCAATATTTCTTAAAATAACTTACCTATATGGGTTAGAAAAATAACGTTTTCACATTTTAAATCCAGGGCTTTTAAGTACTTCCTAATCTGCAGGGGAACAGCACAATCAAAATGCAAGCCTGCAATGGAGTACATCATCCACTGTGCACCCTGCATTTCTCATGCCAGGAGAATGTCTCCTCTTCCCCACTGAAGTGCTGTGGATGTGATTTTTTTAATCAAATTTACAGCCTGCTTTAGTCAGGACTCTCTCCATGCAATTGCACTTCCACTCACACTATTATTTTCACCACTTGAAAATAAAAAACATTTTAAAACTTTGCTACTTTTAGTTCGGGGAATATGATTTTTCAGGTATTGGCTTCCAACTACAGCCACCACTTCGGATACATCAGAAACAGTCTCCTTTAGTCCCCCAACTTAATGTCTCTGAAGATTTTCATATTTGCCATCTGCTGTTGCATGTCTGAGCTAAACACTGACCTATGCGCTGGTCTGAAGGGATTAACTGCACCCAAAGATCCTCCTATTTCAACTGTGCTGAAAAGGAGAATTAAAGCTTATTTTCAAAAAATTTCCATGTGGATTCCACCACACAAAATTAAACCCTCATCTGGAAATAAATTCTGATGCTTTTTGGCAACTCAATTAATTTCTACATAAATTTTATGCCACTTAGTCATACCTTCTAGAGGTCACATGAATTAGCAGGGAATCACTTTGGGGTGATACAAAAGGGGAAGCCAAGAGATCTGATTAAATTTATGTATATAATCCTTGTTAAAGGGAAAAAGGTGTTGAAAAAATAAGCTGCAATAAAAGCTTCAGTCATCCAAGGTTATCTTGGAGGGAGCCTGCCCTCCTCTTATGCTTCTGGTATATGCTAAAGGTGACATTTAGATTAAGAAACCTGAATGCCACAGCATGGTCATCAAACAAATGAACCAAGTGCCTCTACATCAGTTAGGTCTGGACCCAAGCATCAAACGACCAAGGCTGCATGAAACTCCCAACACATATGACCTCATTATTGAATTTCCCCTAAGCTGGGACTGCTGTAAGCAATGATTTAAGAAACATATTTGCAGGTGAAAAAGAAGGGAACAGGACTAGGACTGTTCAGCCTTCTTGGTACCTGTCCAGTCAAATCAGATGGCAGCTTGCTTTGTGCTCTACACCTGTCCTGGCTCCTCTCCTCTGCCAGGGGCCGATGCCATCCTACCTGAGCAAACACAGCAGCCATTGACTCCTTGTGAGCCAGATGCTATGCAAAGCAGAAAGGAGGCAGAAGGTCTCCAGAGTTCCCAACACCAGATCCTGCTCCCATGAAAACCAGAGGACTCTCACGCCTCTTCTGTGGGAGTCTGATCAATCTACAAGACTAGTGAGAAGCAAGAGGTCACTGGGAGGTCTTTCAGTCCCAGTTCCCTGGAGGTTAGCAGATGTTTACGTTCTGCAACTCCTCACTGTGGGATTTCTCCTCTCAGTGACTTGTACATGTTGATTTTGTATAACTCCTGCCCCAGGGCAGATTTCATAACCTCTGGGCTGAATGAAGGCAAAACTGAAGCTGCTGCAGTTTCACTCACCAGTGTAGCACCTTGGGCATCAGTCCTGTTCAGGTCTTGTCCAGTCGCAAGTATGTCATGAATGTCACAGATCATGACCTGCTCTGGAGCAGCACGCATCTCATTGATCCTTTCCTGTGTAATCCCTGTTAACATTCCAGTTAGAGGAGAGTTGGAAAGGGTTTTATCTCCACTTCTTGAGTAAAATCAGACTTATGATCCTGGTTGATATGACCTCACACCCTTTTCAGAAGATATGTAGCTGAGGGGACCTGTCTGCTGTCCTTCACCCTCATGATCTTTAGGAATCAGAGTAACTAGACTGAGTCTAGTTCCAAGAGTCAGGTTCCAAGAAATGATGCCAGCAGCAGCTCTCTGCTTTTCTCCAGAGGCCAGTCAAGAGCTGACAAACAAGGTAATTTTTAGTACCACATTGACCCGGTTTTGTATTTTACGTGAACTCAATCTCCTTACCTTGATAGGCCATGCAAGTCTCAATGACATCCAAAGTTGGCTCATCTTCACAGAGGTCATACGGCATGTTACCATCTGCATTTACTGCCAACAAGTCTGCTCCACTGCAAGAGGAAATCCAGTTACATGAGAAAAGACCTCAGACATCCTAGAGCAGGCAGTGCCAAACATTGGGATAAATGCTTAGGAAAAACTAACAGGGGTTTAATAGTTGCCCAAATGCCACCAAGACACATATGAGATAAGAAAGATTTGAAGCAAAGCCAAGGAGCTATGAATGGGGAAGATTAAATCCAGAAGTGGATGAAAGGCAGCACACTACACCTCCTTCGTGGGTCAGTAATGCACTATGTTGGTCCACATCTGCTGCATTTTTATTCCCCCATCCAAAAATTTCCTAACCCAAGTGGGACTGTCCTCTAAGGGATGTCCAACTGCATCCTCTTCTCTCCTTCACTATACAGCCAAAGAAGGGTCAAATTTTCAACACTCATCTCCCAGATGACAGCAGCACAGGGAGAAGTCTGCCTCCCTGAGAGAGAAGCAGCAGACACTGCCATGCAAGGCAGCAAGTTAACACTTCCAAAGCACTGTCACTCTGGGAAATGGAGGAGAGGGCTCCATACAGAGCCAGAAATATCTGTTAGGTAGGATTCACAGCAAGTGCTCACCAAATGGCACAACTCAAAACACATCTGGCTTCCTCCACCTTGCTGGTAAGTCTAGAAAAGACCTGAGATTTAGGGCAAACACTTGAGCTTTAGAGCCTTGGTGAAATCAAGTGGAAGGTCCAGTGCAAGCACCTGTGTCGCCACTGGGGAACCAACGCACTACAGGAAGCAAACTGGTTATTAATTACGACCCAGTAAGACAGGTCACAAAGTTCACCCAGGTATTTGAACTATACAAACACGCTGCTGCCCTCCTACAGCAGTGTCTGCATGACTGGGGCTGGAAGATCTGAAGTGGTGTTTAAGGGTTTGAAGAGGTGGACCCTTGCTGGCTGCTCCTATTTCTACCCACCCAGCGACCATGGTTCCACAAGCACACACAGACACACCAAAATAAAGGCAAAAAGCAGCAAATTTTGGCCCAGTCTCCAGAAAATTCATGAAACTGAGCCAAGCCACCTGGGGTTTTATTCTGCCTCCTCAGCCTTTCTGCTCTTCCTCCTCCACCCCCTTCTCCCCCAAGCAGGAAGGAGTCCCACGAATAGCCTGAAAGCAGGGAATAATCAGCACCGCTGCAATCTCACAGGGTACTGAACAGTCTCGGTTTCCATCCACAAGAAGCTGTGGTAGAATCAGATCTGCAGAAAGGACAGAGACAAAAAGCCACCTACTGCTGGATGAGGATCTTCACCAGGTTGATATGACCACATGTAGCTGCTGCATGCAATGGAGTCCACAGCTCATTGTCCTTGGCATTGACATTGGCTCCGTGGTTGAGGAGAAGTTTGACTATGTCTTCATAGTTGTCTATGCAGCACTGGTGAGGAAGAGATACAGATAGATTGGGTTTTTTAGACTTTGGGAAGATGAGGGCTTATACCTACTCATCTGTAAAATAATAAAGGGTACCTGGATGTGGAGACCTACTTTATCCTGCACTGTTTGGCAACAAGCAACTCCAACAGAGTTAAACAGCAGCAGGTCAGAAAGGCACCATGCAGAACACCTACACTGGGCAGACCACAGGTCACTGGTGTCTTACAGGGCCTTCTGGTGTGGGGGCAGAACCAGCAGGGAATAACAGCAAATATGCTCACAGCTTCTATTCCACTGGGTCTTCCATATTCAAGAGAAAACATAAGGGAAATTCAATGTAACCAGTTTAACCACATACCAAGGGATGAGCTGACAAATTGACATTCCCTTTTCTTAGGGAAAATCCCACACACTGGCATGTGATTAGTAAAAGTCTTCTCAACAGTTCACCACTACCTACCACAGTTATCTGAAGACGTCCAAATTGGATTCCTAGAATTATGAGCTACTTCACAGGGCACCTTTCATTTCCTGAAAAAGATCAGCATTCTCCCTGCATTTACAGCATAGTCCCAGAGGCAGCCAGCAAGAAAAGCCTCAGCCTCTTTCCTTTGGAGAAGGTGGAATTTGCTCTTTGATCCACCTTGTGCTCACATCTTGACATGAATGTGCATGTGATCAAGACACTCAAGATTCACATAAGATTCATTCTTGTGCAAGAAGCCTGTTTGTGGTCTGTGTGTTACTGCTGACCCACGCAGGAGACTCACAGCTCAGCACACAGTATGGGCCACTAATGGGGCTGAATTCCAACCCACAACAAGCATTTTAGCAACTGAGTGACAAGGATCCTTTATGTATTTCTATTTCTGTTCACTATTTGTACATGGAAGTGAGGTTAAAATCGTTCCTGTCACACAGCGAAGTTACCACAGAAGTGTAATTGAGCCCTTCACTGGAAGCCACTGGTACTGGGCAATACTATTTGCTTAGGGGCTTCTCTCTGTTCAGGGATCCAATTAATTCTACTGGATGTAAAGCTCCCAGCTTAACTCCCAAATGCACCTTTACAATAACCGATCCTTGAGTGGGCAAGATGGGATTCTCCATGGCTTCAGTACCTAGCTGGGAAAGCAAAGAGGCTGTCAGCATGTCTCTGTGTGCAGGATAACATCTCTTTGGAGAGGTGCTGCTGGTAGTGGTGGGAACCTTTTGTTCTTGTTGGAGCTAGTTTGCATTTTTAAACAAACACCTCATCGAGCTTTGAAGAGAGCAGGCAACTTGCAAAAGTATCCAAAATCCCAAGTCAGTGGAAGCATTTACAGCAGGCACTAACAGCGAAAAACCCCTGAGTGTCTGTTCCAGAAAAACCCCCGAGTGCCTGTTCCACCCTCGGAGCGTGTGACAGCCACGCCACTGTTGTTCCCTGCAGCAGAGGCGGCAGCTGCCAGGCACGGCCAGTCCCACGGGCCTTGGGGAAGAATAGAAAAACCCTTGTGGGATCAGCACAGAGGCTTCGAGGAAGGACACAGACTTACACATCACTATTGCAAATCTGTATTTTAGTGGTGAAGTCCGTGGGCCTGCAGTGAGCAGCAGCAGGCTCTTCAAGTGCCCTGTGCATCATTTATTTAAACTACTTTCAAAACTTGCAGATTGACAAGGTCTCTAAACTTGAGTTAATCTGCTTTAAGAGTTTACAGCCCACTTTTGAAAAGATTAAAGGGTAGGAGAAATATTGTTCACGTCTGAAGTCCAGCCCCGATTCCCAAGCTCAAAGTCTGGGATACAGAAAGAGAAGGGTTTGATCTCAGTTTGCTCCCCAAGAAACTGGATTACCAGCACAACATAGTGAAGTTTCACTGCTTTAACTGAGCAAAAAAATGAAATACAGAAGGTCTCTCTGTGTAACCTGGACAGGTCTGCCCAGAGGACAGCAGGAAGGCCCGATGGTGTGGAGCAGCAGGGAGCTGTGACCTCCTCCCACACCTCACCTGATGCAGCGCAGTTAATCCATCCTCATTGCACAGGTCAGGGCTGATGTTGCTCTTCAGCAAGTAACATACTGTAAGGGAAGGACAGAGAGGAGTCAGAGCAGTAATCCTAACGCACCTCTTGCTCTCAGCCAACCCACCAGGGCGTTCCAGTGTGGGCAGAGTTCCAGGAGACACAAGCTCAACACTGGCCTGTCACCACAGTGCCAGTGAGACAAGAGCCTTTTTGGATTTATCCAGCAGAGAGCACCAGCATACAATTTTCCCCCAACTTCCTTCCATAGGAGACTGAATACATCTATCATTTTCATATAGTGGTGCTGGAACAATCTTCATTTTTACCTTGTGCTTTGCAATGTCCGAGTGCAACCTCTGCACTCTGCAGCCCAGGAGAGCTCAAAGGTAAGTGGGGATTTTGGGGTCCTGAGTTACAGCCGTAGGAGAGATTCCTCTCACTGTGAGGGGATTAGGTCTTGCCTCAAGAAGTTATCTATCCATGCTGACAAACCAAATACATTCAGGGCCTCATCACATCTAAATACGCCACGGTTGCTTTGGACACCTCACTTGAGCTGTTGGGTGTTTGGAGAAAGCTTCCCAGAGGCTTTATTTTTCAATTGCTGCTTTGGGGGGAAAGGATAAGATTTATTCCATTAAAATGCAAATTTCTGAAACACATGAAAAGTTGTTAGCCCTTAGGTGAAAAATAAAGTTTGCTCTGAGGTACAGATCTTGCACAGGGCAATAGCAACAAATCTGGCAGAGGATATAAATTAATTGCAATGCCAGAAACTCTTCAAATTCAACACTGCTGACAGATCTTGATCCCTACCCATCTTTTGTTGTTTACTTGCTCATTCCCTGCTTTTTCTCCAGAGAATTCACTATCTAATGCTTTTCCTACCTCAAATGTCACTGACAGCACAAGCACAAGCCAGAGGTTCATAATCATGTCCCTGGGGCCAGAGTAGCAACAGATATTCATGTCATATCTTATTTGATGGCAGGGATGTAAGCACTGAATGAAACCAGAGCTGCAAAATAAGGAACACTGACAGAGCTAAAAGGGCAATAACCATCCCCAGAGCTGGCAATCGAAACCACTGCAAGCCTGATCACTCCAAAGCATCCTGCAGCCTCTGATCCCTGTCCCACTGCCAGAGGGAGCTCTTTTCCCAGCACATCCACAGGAAACTCAATTGCAGGGCTGTCCCTGGGGACAGAGCACTTCTGGCATCCAAAACACAACATGAAAAACACACCCACGATGACATCGGTGTTGATTTATGAAGTTTCGTTTAAAAGATCTGGAAAACGCACTCAGAAGAAAGGCAAAATGAAACCAAAGTGAAATTTTGATTGGAAGCCACTGATCTGACATTGTCAAAAAGGAAGGCAAGACTGGAAAGTGAAATAAAACACTTGAAATCACAGAGTTGTTTCACCCAACTCAAAATGAATGCTCAGATTTACGTTTGCTGAAAATAATTTCAGGGCATTGACACCTGCTTGATGGAACTGATGCAAAAAAAGCAGAATACAGCAAAGACAAAAGTCATCCACCACCGTGGTGAGTCCAAAGCCTCTGGGTTTTTTACAGCAGGAAGCCCACGCCTACACTCACCTCACCCCCCCAGTGCTTGCACGCTTAACAGCAATAAGAGTGCTGAACTCCAGTCAATATATCCAACTCAATGACTCTGCCTCTGCTGTTTCTGGTCAGCCTTGAGCTCTTGCTCTTCTAATCCAAGCTGAGTGAAAGGCGAGTCATTCACCAGTGGGTCTGGATGCTCTGCCATTAGGGTTTTAATTCAATCTCAGCCAGTTAAGTGCCATTGTGTACTAATGACATGCAGCTTCATAATCATGTTTTGCCTGATTATAGAGATTGGGACAAGTAGATGCTGGCAGATTAACCTTACAAGTGCTGTCTCTCCATGGGAAAAAGCAGTAGCATAAATCCCAGCTTGTTACAGAGTATGGAGTTTTGTGTTGAAGGCACTGTGATCATGGCTTGACAGAGTTTGTAAGAGGCCCTGAAGGGTTAAGACTCAGAGAAGTATTTATCTTACCCTAAAGCAGCCTTGAATTCTTCACTAACCTCTGCAGCAGCACTCATGTTCCCACACAGGTCCACTGTATTTCCCAGTATCTCCCAACACACTGAAGACTGACAATCACAAGACCAAGGAAGAGCACAGAAAAGTCAGAGAATGAAGCTAGGTATGAATGTAGTAACAATGAGTGCAGAAAAATATGGCATGAAGAAAAGATCAGACTCCTTTGCAACCAGTCCTAAGCTGAAGTTTGCATCTCAGTGTTCAGCAGGGGAGCACAGGGCTGGGCAGCAACAAGTCCTGGCTATTTTCTCTAAAGTCAGAGTAAGGTTGCCTTCAGTATTCCTCATGCTCCAGACAACAAATCCCAACAGCTAGGCAGAACTCCAAAAACTGTGATTTCCTATTACATATGTCCCCTTTTACCCAGTGTCCCATCAAGCTCGTAGCACAATACAGCCCCCACTCCTACCCACCACCCCAGCAGCAGGGCAAGGGGTGGCAAAGAGCAGCTTCATCACCCTCTGCTCCCTCTGGGCTGCAGAGGGACATGGAGGGAGGACACGGACACCTTCCCCACAGCCACTGCCCAGGAACAGGTCCCCCCAAGGGGCCAGGAAGAACAAATCTTCCTTTCTGATAAACTTCAGAAGAAATGTGCATTTGTGGGGTTTCTAGTGCCTTAGGAATAGGGAAGGGGGGCACAAATGTGACACTTTGCAGTGCTGGAAGCTGGACCCTCGTGTTCAGGCACTGCCACCGACCCGCTCAGCTGCTGAACACAACACAACACGAGGGACAGGGACCCGAGCATGCAAAGTGCTTCTCCTCAAGCACTGCTGGTGCCACACACTTCAGTGCAAAGCCCAACACCTTCTCCCGCCCTCCAGGCACTACTGATGCTGTAGAGGTAGGAAGCAAATGCATCAGCTCCCAAGGACACAGATTAATCACTCAGCACCAGCTGATCACCTTCTGCCAGCTTCCACTCGTGGAAGGACAATCCTCCCATATGCCAATGGTATAGCTTGGGAAAAGGTCCTCTGCCAGCCCCTCTGTGAGCCCAGGCCCCTCTGAGCCTGCCAGAACAGGCTTTTACAGGTCACATCATTGTGTTCAGCAGCAAGCAGCCTTCACTTTAACACCACGATTAACTTCTTAGAGAGCTCACTGCTGAAAATGCTGAGCTCCGGCAACTCTGTCCTTGTTTTCACGTAGGTGGGGACAGGTGGGAGCGTGGATACACTTCATTACGTGTCAAGCACAAGTTGTGGGAAGCAGTTTCAAGTGCATAGCAAATGAAGGAACGAAAATTATTACAATAGAAGCTGAGTGAACAAATTGTTGTGAATAATTCATTGCAAATTATATTAACTGAACAATCACTCAAATGTATTTTCCATTATTCTGCTTGCTCTGCCTATAATTGAACCTCTCACATGCCAAGATGGTGTACATCCATCTTCAATTTATATTTTATCATTCACATCTGTGCTGTGTTAAACGAAAAAAAGCTCCCACAACAGCTGTGAAAATACAGCCTCGGTTTTAAGTCGCACTCCATCATAGGTCCTGGGGGAGACTCAGAAAGATTCTCCTCCCCAAACACAGCAAACCCACCTCTCAGGAGCTCCCTCTCCTCCTAAGCATGTCCAAGCCTCACTTATTCTCCTCAAAAACTGTAAAGCAGGGGAAAGGCAAAAACAGCACTGCAAATGCCCTAAGGAAAATTCAATGTGAATAGTCTCTCCCACCTGAAGAGATATTACAGCACTATCATTTTTCATCAGTGTTGCTTCCCACTGAGTTTACACTGGAAACAACTTTTCCAGAAAAGTTTCTAAACCAGGTGAAGACTTCTTTATGGAGAAAAAGAGCCTTTGTTAGTGCAATCCCCGCTAAGTCAATAAGCTACACCATAAAATACTGGATACTATTACACTCCCATCTGTACCCAGCGCTTGCACACCTCAAGTATTAATAACTCATATGAGAAAAAGCCAACTGGAACTGATGTGGATATCAGGGAGGGAAAAAAAAAAGCCTCCAACAGATACCTTCCTGAAAGAAGGTCTTGATTCCCCTAAAAAATATATAGTGTCAAACTGTTCATACTGGCAAGCAGGCTCTGTGCTCCAAGTTTACATACACACACAGGTCACTAGTTTTTAAAAATCCAGGTTTATCACAATCCTTTGCATTCAACAATTTCTTTCTGAAATAATTTAAACTCTTCTAGTTTACCTTCTGATGAACTAGGCTCTTTAAGGCTATCTTTAAAAGCTATTATTCCACTGAGGTCTCTAGGGCAGTAGAATAATTCCTGTATGTTCATACCTGATTTCACTGAATAAAATGAAGTTTCACTTGGGTTAAGACACAGACTTTTTCACACTGCTGTAAGTCACTTCCATACAAATGCAGCTTTGGTCTAAGACCCAGTCTAGCAGAAGAAACTCCTCCCAGCATTACTTGTGAGATACCAGTGGTGTTTGTGCCACACAGGAGAGTTGGCAAAAGTCTGGAAAAACTGATCCCATCCTGCCAGGCATGTCAGGATGGGCTCAGCTGCTCAGCTACTTCCAGGCTGCATGTTTACTGCTGTGGTTTTGCAGGGATATTTATTGCACAGGAGAAACAATGCCAGGAAAACAGCACTGAAGCTGTAAGTGCCCTGCCAGCAAAGCATCCAGCTTCCTAGCACAGCATACAATGATATTCACGTTTTACAGAATACCTAAACCCTGAGCAATAACAGGATAAACTTACTCAGCCTTATCCTCCACTCCCTGCAACGTACAACTGATAGCCCATTGATAAAGACTGCAGCTTCCTAAAGCTTTTCGAAAGAAAAAAATCCCCACAGAAAACACAATGCCACACTCAGGCAGCTTCAAACACGTAGTACACCTAAAAATAAATATGGTCCAGTTTGCCTGCTGAGCCAGCAACCGAGACAGCCCATCATGACTGATCACCGAGCTGTCTCAGGAAGGTTCAAATCCTGTTAAACACTTCCCACCTAGTTTATAGCTGGACACACACGTTGCTTCTAATATATCCACAAAATTGGGGAAGTTTGGAAAGAGGTAAACAGAGCCACATCTGCTCTATGCCATCCTCACACGGGCAGGGACGCTGTGTGCAGCTACACTGAACCCAAGTGCTGCTTCTCGAAGGAAAATCTATTTCTGATTTTGATGCTTCTTGCTTAAGAGAGCACAGCCCTCCTCATCCCAAGGAGCCTGTTCCACACAGCAGGCTCCTCCTGCAGAGCTGGGGGCCTGGCTTGTGCACAAGTTTTAGTCTGATAGCAAGTGAGAGTTGTCAACAAGTCAAACATA
Organism: Lepidothrix coronata; assembly: GCF_001604755.1. Lineage (NCBI taxonomy): Eukaryota > Metazoa > Chordata > Aves > Passeriformes > Pipridae > Lepidothrix > Lepidothrix coronata. Next base: position 944,573 of record NW_016690279.1, on the reverse strand, counting down.
TCTAATGGAGAGGGTACAATTCTTTCTCCCCCCCCCCCCCGTGTCTATGTCATTCCATTTCTGCTCTCTGCTTTGACCCTTATCCATCACTGTAGCACCAGAGCACCAAGAGGAATGCCAGAGGGACAGCCTCCTACAGCTGTGTCTTGGATAGACGGGCACAGCCTGGCCCCCAAACCCTTCTGCATCCCATATTTTTCTTGTTCTGCATCTACAGGACTTCAAGCTCTGATAATGCATTTAGTGCTAGTGATGCTAAAGCATCTTTCTTTAATGGCTGCCATCCACCTGGAATTACTTGGATAAGTGTGCAAGTTACCCATCTGCAGCCAGCAGCAGAGCTCAAAGGGCGCAGCAGAAATAAAGCCAAATTAATTTCAATAGGGAAAATAAAAATTAGAGGATGGTGCCATCTAACAAACCTTTCTAAGGATATAGTGTCATGTTCAAAAGTATCCTCATCCTCTCCTCCTGTCAGACTAACAGTGAAATTGGTCTACGCTGGAGATATTGAACACATAAAGCAAAACTAAAGTCAGAGATTACTTCCTCGGTTTCCCATTTCTCATCTGTTATTGGAAGAATAAATAAATCATTTTGGCATGGTTTTTAAACAGATGATGGGCGTTGAAAGGGATGAGTGTTTTATATAAACATGGGGCTCAGCTGCCTTCAGCAGGACTGCTGTGGGCATGGGGCCAGGAAAGCAGATTCCCCAATATCCCTGTGACAGCGACACCTGGGCTACCAAAGAGTCTCTTCTCTCTTTAGGAGGCATTTTTGAGTAGGTACTTGAATGGTGCTGATTTAAAGAGTATTAAAAAGAAACTCTAAAAAGAAAAAATATTATATCAGACTTAGGGAGGCATGGATCAAGCAAACAGAGGCCAAGTTTCCCAAGGATGACTGAGAAGCTGTGGCAAGCAGCAGAGCAATCCTGGCTTTTAGGGTGTGATGGTGCACAGAGGGAATCATCCCACTGTGGCTGGAGCCACACGAGTCAGTGGCCTGTGCAGGGAACACCAACATAAAGTGAGGGACGAGGAACACATCTCATTTCTCTTCATGTTTCGGGCTTAGATGAATGGTGCCTACAGAGCCAATAACTCAACCAGGACCTCCTATTCAACTGCTACGGCTAGGTTCAGCTTTCTTCCTACAAAAAACTCTTCTTGGAAGTCATGAGAACACATGCAAATCCATTCAGACAACACATCAAAGCCTTTTATCTGAGCAGCACAGAGGATCCCACTTACATACCTGTTCAGAAATAACTTTGATGTATTGGACTGAAATCTACCTACTGAGACATGCAGCAGGCAGCACCTGTTGATGTCTGTACTAAGCTCATTAGAAATTAAATCTTTTAGGGTACCAAAAAGGAAATGTACCAAAAAAATCAATTGGCTTTAATAGAAATGACAGCCTAAAAAGTGTTTAGATAAACAGGTGCAATGATGTCAGAAGAGAAATTTTTGCAGCTGCTTGAGTCCATGAAGAGCCTCCCCAGCTACATTAGCACAATAGCATAACAGGTGATCAGAGGAGCAGAACTGCAATGCCCCCCAAACTCCACGCAGAGCCAGCCTGCCAGTATTTGCAAGAGGATACTCTAATATGCTTTGTGTAGCAGGAAATAGTTCATATTGCCATTTGAAAGCATTATTAGGTTCCAGAGTCAACAGCTTCTGCCTCAGCTCATATTTCAGGTATCCTGTGGCCTCAGCTAAGCAGCTGTATGGTGACCTGAACCGCATGAATGTTTTTAGGAGTCTCAATTATAAAACAGGAAACTTTCTATTTAGAGTAACGGAAGAGCAGTTTTGGTGGAGGGGAGGGGAAATACGTATCTGCTTTTCAAGCTGCCCTGAGTTAATTCCAAACAATTCCCCCCAGGGACAGCCAGCTGAGCACATCCCAGGAGCTCAATGCCAAACCAGGCTCATTCCCCTCCTCTGCTCTTCATCCTGCCCCTCTTCAGAGACTCTTGTTCTCTGCTGTGCAATTCTAACCTTGCCCAGGTCTTCAGAAAGGCTCCATCTGCTCTGGCTGTTTCGCTGCCTTCTCCACTCTGATCCTGAGCAGCACTGTTTGGGTTTTTTCCCCCTCTCACTTTGTCTCCCTTTAGCGTAGAATGAGTACATCGGGGATCACACCCTTAGGTCTGCTCCCATGGATCGCTGGATTCATGGAATGGGGTGCCACATAGCCAAGGTCTGAATGCCTGCACAAGACAGAAGCACAGTGTGTAGGGACAGGCTCCAAGTGCAGCCCCCTCAAACCCAGGCCTGTGTGACACGGCCACAGCAGCAGCTGCTGCCAGCCCAGATGTGTCTCACACCATCATTGACACGGGAAACCACAGGGCAAACACCAGGACTTAACGAGTAATCTGCTAAAACATCACCCTCTACTCCACAGCACCGTTTCTTACTGGAAATGCTGCGTTGCTGTGCAGTGCTGCAAGGGAAATGTTTATAAAAGCAGAAAGTCACTCCCTTCCTTTTTTTTTGGTCAGATAAGGAGAAAATATGGTTTCATTTTAAAAAGCAAACACTACAGAAAAAACTTTCATGCAAGTTTGGCAGCAACATGAACTTTACCAGAGAAGCACAGGCGATCCTTAGCAACCCTTCTGCTTTTGCAACCTGTAATTATTCAGCAGCAAATTTGACACAAAACAAGTGGGCACACAGTGATACAAGCTTGGTTGGTCTATAACCCCACTGTCGAGTGCTGTGCATATAGACCATCCAAAGTTGAAAACTCTCTCAAACAACTTCTGCCCCAAGTTCCATGTGATTTCTGCTTCCCACTACCTCAAGCAGTTGAAGATTATTCCCAGGCTGGGTGATGCAATACAGCTTCGTGACTGCTCAGAAGGTGGCCCATGGGGAGGCAGCTTCAGAGCTTGACAGGTCATTTAGACTTCAGAAAGGAGAAAAAAAAAAAAGAGTCCAGTTTGCTGTCTTCCCCCACGCCTGCCTGCCCTACCCACAGAAAGTGCCAGCCTCGGTGAACTCAGGACAGCTTTTGCTGCCAGCTCTCCTCTGCTGAGCTTCCGGCACTTTGACACAGTAAAGAAAGGAACAGCACTTTCCTTTTCAATGAGCGTCTCTTCTGCTTCAAAAGCCATCTCCATCAGCTTAAATCTTTCACCTGCACAACAGAGCCTGAACTCAGCAAACACCTTCAGATCAGAGCTGGGCAGAGAGAGAAAACCCGCTCCCTCTCTGGCAGGGGAACAAGGATGCTCCCTCACAGGAGGGAAGGCCTGCAGTCCAAACCCACGGGCACAGCTCACACCAGGGATATCAGGGATATGAGCTCAAGAATCTCAACACTTACTAGACTTCTCTACCAGCCTTCTGGGGCAGTCTGGGAGTCTTTTACTTAACATAAAGAGGAAAAGAGCTGGAAGTCTCCTCCAGAAAGTGCTTTGCCTTAGTGCTTCAGGCGAGGTCACTGATGTTTCAGCCTGTGTGAACAAGCACTTTAGTCTCTGCGTTTGCATTGATTTATTTCTTTTTAATCCTTTGCTTTCTATTTACATGTTGAGATTATTAATATGAAGAAAATACATAGTTTAACCACCAAATTAAAAAATATGTAATTGCTACAGTTCTTACACAGGTTTATGGCATCATATTTGTCAGAGCAGTATCTCTGAACATCAAAGCAACAACGCCTCTTCACTGAGAACAAGGAGTTGTAAGACACAGCAGGGAGGAGAGAGATATATATCCAATATATCCCACTTAGAATCATAGAATTGTTAAGGCTGGAAAAGACCTTTAAGATCACCAAACCCAACCATCTGTTGACTTCTCCCCCTTTGGCCCTGCAAGAGGTCTTCTGTCCTGGCATGAAGGACCTTGTCTAACTCTCCACATTAGTACTGCAAGTTAAATGTCTCCCCCACCCTCTGCAGCAAGAGGCAGCTCAGAGGAGTTCTGGTTTTCCTTTCTGCACCAGTGGAGAACAGCTTCGGTTTGCCAAAGTATATCACAATTCCTAATAAAATGGCAGTTTGCAAAATAATTAACAGTCATTAAAATTCCCCATTAAGTTTTGCCACTAGCAAGAACAGGACCATTCTCCTCTCCACAGTGGTGAAAACTCTGCTTATTTCTGTACTAAACCCAGCGTTGTTAATGAACCATTGCATCCCATCCTGGTTGCTTATGAGAGCTCCCTCACCAGCAGATCCCTCTCACTGGGGAGTTTTTCATTATATATTTAACATTACAAGAGTCTAAGCATCATGGACCACCTTTGAGCTGTCAGAATGCAAGAACAGTGACATCCATCTTTTGGGCTTGACTGGCAGATTGCCCTGTACTCACTGCATCCCTTACACCTTGGAGTAAAAGGAGAGAGCCTCCTTACTTTCTCCTACCCGTGCTGCTGGCCATGGCTGCTTCTGTGCAATTGAGGAGAACAGACTGCATGATTAAATTAGCTGAAATAACCTGACTTTGAACATCAAGACAAGAGGAAAGCCAGGCTCCAGCTTTGCGTCATCTCCCATCCATCCTGCAGTCTAATATTTTGACTTTAACATTTACAGTAACAACAAAATGCTTTAGTAGCTTAACCCACCTTAGCAAGTTCATTAAAGTAATTAATGCTGAAGTGGCTGCTTACAGTGCTCTGCTGACAGCACTAATTACAGGTGGCAAAGGTGGATCCCAGTGACAGCGCAGGGGACGAGGAGTCAGCTGGAGGCTCCTGCACAGGAATGGGCAGATGTGCAGCCCTGACCACTTGGGCTGGACCCAGCACTCCCCTGCTCCTAAATTTAAAATTCAGTATCTCTAGCACTGAGTATAACCGAGCAACTGTGGCAGCTTCTGGTGCAAGAACATGCATTTTTCTGCTGATCAACATCCCACAGAAGAGGCTTGTAGCTTCCTAAACATCTTTTGAGAGCAAGTTCTTCAAGAACATGAGCCAGGTTAGCTACCCAGGGTGACAGGGCCCTCATAGACCCTCACAGGGACAGGCACCCAAGTGCTTTTGTTCCTGGAGACACCACAGACCATTTTATCACCTGGGAAATGAGGTGGGAGGGCTGCATTCTCACTCACTAAGGCAGGGATATAACCTTCCTCACACAACCAGCCCCATCCTGAAAGCATGGGCAGAGACCCACATGCTCAGTGTGACTTGTGCCAAGTGCACTTGTACCCATTTTGGGAGGTCCAGGAGATTTGATCCTCATTGCTAGATCTGTGATCAAGTACAAGATCCCTCCTCAATTCTTCTCAGTCCTACCTTTGCCTGGAAAAAATTTTTAAAAATTATTTCTTTCCCTGCAGCTGTTTGTTACAGATGCTCCACGGTGTTTCCCACATTTCACAGACTGAGGCAAATCCCACTCCAACCCTCTATTACCACCCAATTAGTGCTACAACAGAGAAACTGTCTTTCTTCCTGTAAATGTTGTCATAAAGAACAATTCCTGTGGAAAGGAGCCCGCCCAACCAGGAGCATCCAACAGGGTCTGCATCTCACAGGAGCAGCTGTAACCAGTACAGTTGTATAACGGAAACCTGACCTACAAACCCTGAACCAAATTCTAGCTATTCCTCTTTGAAAAGTGAGCATGAGAAGGCTGCACGTGTCTTCTGCCCTGGCTGCTGCTGCCTCCTGCAACTGCAACCCCTGGCTTAGCTCCACATCCTGACAGGACTGTTACCTTTCCTCCAGCTGGCACACCTGGGAAGAAGGGGATCACTAGCAAAAAGTGAGCTGAAATGGGCCCTGGTTGCATAAATTGCACCATCAGTGCAACCTCTACTAGGGGATGGACACATTTCGGTGGCCAAGCTCTCCATACATCACCATCCACTTTTGGTTGAAGAACACACAAAGGAATAGCTGGTGCTGCCTCTTCCTCTGAACAGGGCACCAGGAGCAAGGGGCCCTTTCCCAACAAACACACATCCTTCACAGAACAAACAGGCATTGTATGTCCTCTGGGGACAGCCCAGCTGTAGGGGCTAAAAGGAGCAAGGTGACAACCAGGCTTGGCATGAGGCACAGATAGTTTTTGGGACAGATTGCATTAACCTCTTTGCTGCTGAAGCCTTGCTCCCCAGTGGAAGCCCAGTCCCTCAGGAGAGCTGTTTCTCTACACAGACCCAATAAACCAGATTGGTTTGAGGTGTTTTGTGCCTGTGATGCACAACAACATCAAACACGTTAAAAGGGAGAACATATGCACCACAGATTTCTAGCAAATAAAGCACCCAGAAAGCAGAGATGAATGCTCAGCACACTCAGGCGAGGCTGTGCCACCGCAGGCAAACCACAGCAACTGTGAACTGCAGAGTCACCCTGGGAAGGGGACAAAACAAAAGGTAAAGTCATCTTCTCCCCCACCCAAGCACCAGTCAGGAGAGCCCCAGTCAAATGGGAATTCAGACAAACCTGGGCCCCAGAGCAGCTCGGCAAGACGAGCAAACCCTCCCTTGAGTTTCTGTTCTGCAGTGACATTCCAAGCGCATTAGAAGGAGGCTCTTCAGGGGATGGGGGAAGGAACAGGAGCTCTTATAAGAAGGTCCTTACATTGTCAGCAGTTCTTGAGATGCTTTGCAACCATCTGGCCCCTCCTTCCTCCACCCAGAGTATTTAAATCAAAGAGTTTCTTCAGAGAGCGGACTAGATTTGAATGACAAGGTTTTCCCCATCTTGACTGGAAATCCCTTCCTTTCTGATATTCCCACTGGAAATAAGGAGTTTGCTGTTGATGAAGCACATTCCCAGGACTAAACTAGCAGTGAAGGACAGGGGCCAGGCTATGCTGACCCACTGACAGATCCTACTTGGCCACATTCCTGGGACAGCTCCCACATGTCTATACCACACAGGGTACCATATTGTGGTAGTTTCACTCTGGGCCTTCCTGGAAACCGGCTTGTGACCAGGAAGGAACTAGGAAGGTGATCACGGAAGTATTCCATGCTATCCCTTTACGTAACTTGAGGTATAAATAAGGCCAGCAGGAAGGACCTCGCTCTCTTCCTTTCCGGCGAGGTTCGAGAACGGCGGGTCCCTGTTTCAGTCTGGCTTATCTGGAGCCGAGGCCTACAGTGACTGCCGTAATCTGCCACGCGTGAGGGGAGAGCCTTGGGCCGTGTCT
>NW_016690279.1:869647-937291 GCF_001604755.1 Lepidothrix coronata | reverse complement strand
TCTCATATATAAATATATATATATATATATATATTTGCTATAGCTTTGGCTGTTTTGGTTCTTTCTTTTCTCTTCCCCTTCTGGGGAACGGGACCTTGTTGTCAGGTTTCGGGGGCTTGGTGGGAAGCCAGCTTGGAACTTGCACACATATCTCCCCTCACAGATAACACTTCCCCTCTCACAAGAAAAACAGACGGATAAAAATTGCCGTGTTGGACTTATCCCAAGAGGAAAACAAAACCAGTCTGCTATGGGGAAGGGCTACCTGAGCTGTTTTGGAAGATGCCCCTTCATCTCCACCTGCCCCTCCCATCAGTCAGTTTGAGTGTGTTACAAACAACAGGAGCACAGTGAGAGATATTTTAGATAGCACACGCAACTGCAGTGGAGAATAACTCACTAAAAACCTGTTTTGCTTAATGATTGTACCAGCAACTTTGCAAAACTGATTTCAGACGAAGCCGGTGCCTTGCTACTGGTCCGAGTCCCGGGAAGTGCAGCACCACAGCCAAGTCACAGAACAAGGCAGGAACACTGAAATTTCCCCCAACTACCCTTATCTTATCTCACAGTAACTGGAGGCTCGTTTTGAAAACTAGGACCTATTGAGAGCAAACAAACAAGGCAGACATTCACTAAACCCTGCTGTGGCTGGGAATGCTGTAAATCACGTGCAGGGACAGGGTTTACATGCAGAAGTGACAAGGAACACACATCTGCAATGATTTTATGGCACACTAGCACAGAATACGGTTTTATGTTCCTAAAAACAGGTGATTAAAATTCCAGGGTGTCATGGATTTTAATCCTGAGCTAATTTTTTCCTCTCTTCTATGCTGTAACATACATCACCATTATCAAGAAAGAAGAACTCTCAAAAATCAGATGTCCTGAAGCTAGAAAGTTATGTTTTCTACAGCAAATCAGTTCAACAGAGGCTCAATAAAACATGATTGATAATTAGTGTTTTCTTTTTGACAGCTAGTAACAATTGTCTTCTCCTTAAGTCTAGTGCATTTGCCAATCTAAAACTAATCTGTCCAAAAATGAAACAAAACATCTGCCAAAAAAATTCCCAGTGAATACTGGTTAAGATTTACAAAGTTGTACAGCACTGTCACCTGCTACAGCATCAGACAACTCAACAGTAATTAGGTTAGAGCCGAGACAGCCTTGTGGAAAGACCAAATCAGGCAAAGGGAAAACGGATGGGAATAGCTAAATCAGTTTAGATTTCCTTAACAAAGGTAGATCAAAAGAAAACTAACCTGATTAGGAGGGAGAGAGACACTGATCCAGATTCATCAAGCAAAGCAAAACAGCTATAAAGTGATACTTATGCTTGTTTTCCTTACCAGGGCCACACAAAGCACCAGCATGTACCAGCAGATCTGGCCCAGCTTTGTGGGCTAAGGGTAGACACTTTTAAACAAGGACAGCTTCCTCCCTCAGTGTACTTTCCCAGTTAAGTCCAAAAAAAAAAAAATAGGTCATTAAAAAAGCCCCCTCAGATTTAATTAGAGTAAGTGATGCTCGTTGCCTGTTGGCAGTGCCACTCTCCCTGCTTCAGGCAGCTCGCCCTGATTATCCACAGGTCTGCATTGCCAGACCCAGGCTTTTGGCTCAGTCCATTCCAGACAGCACCAGATTTGGTGGTGCATGGCAGACAGGACACTGGCTGTGTCCATGCAGAGATCCCCAAACATCCCACACTGAGGATGCGGTGCCATGATCCCAGACACAACCCAGCATTCGGGGTGTTGGTGCTTCCCTCGGGATGCTTGCAGAGCTGGGTACTGCAGGAACATGACTTATGCACACCCCAGGGGCACTGTGCCTGCCTTCCCTAGGAAAGCCCAGTATGGATCCTGGTCCCTGCACTAGCCAGGGCACCATCACCTCTTCCAGCAAACCCTTTCCTGCATGAGATTAGCCCACTGCTCTGCGCAGCTGCCACCACTGCTTACAAGGGGCATTAATTTTAGTTAAACGCAGCCACTTAGTGACTTGCTGAGTGTCCATGCTCCTGCTCTGCAGGGCACTCATTAGTCACTACCTAAGAACTCTCTGCCTGCCCAGCACAGCCACCAGCCTTCCCATTAACACTAGGGCCGGGTGCTGCAAGTGTCTTCACAGCAACGCACAGCCAGACTGGCAGAGTAAAAAGCTCCACAGAGCCACTCACACTCCTGCTCTCCCCAAATCCCATGGGAACAACTCGCTCCCCAGGGGTAATGACACTGCAAAAAACTCTCGCCCACGAGCAGTTTCAGAGAAGGCCATCCTGGCTGTGTCCCCACACACTCCTGCCAGCCCCACTGCTTTCCAGACCTGTACCTGTCCCAGGGGATGCACAAACACAGGTACATCGTTTCCTTCCAATTACCACTCTCAGCCCATGACTCTTCTGCTCAGGTTAAACATCCGTGCCCACAAGTCAGAATTTTACACAGTCACTCTGTACACCACAAATTGTGCCATATCTGATGAGGTTTTTGTTGTTCAAGAGGCTGTCCCAGAGTCAGGAACAGCTGCACCGCTCATCCTGCTCCTGCAGCGTGTATATCCTGCTCTGACAAAGAGATCTCCAGCCTCCTCTTCACCCACAAGCATTTCCACCAGTAAACCCTCTCCAGTCACAGCTCTATCACCCTGCTTGCCTTTCCTAACAGCCCTCGGAGCTGTAACCATGAATCAAACTGCTCCTGTGCAGAAGCAAGACCCTCCCACAGCACTGGGAGCAGGAAGAAGCACAGAGTGCTCCAAGGAAACATTCCCGGTTCTCCTGCTTTGCAGTCACCCCCTGTCCTCTGTGGGAAGGTGGCCTCCCATGCTGCAGGTTTCTACCCCAGCTGTGGAGAGTTCAGACTTCCCAACAAGAGCAAAGAGATGTCCACAACAAATCAGGCCCTGCCCAATGTTCTCTCATATTTTAGTGAGAGATAACAAACATAGTCAAGGCTTTGCATGAGTCTCACCAAACCTCCACGTTCATGCGTGGGTCAGATGCTATCTGACACCTCCCAAGGAGCTGATATTGCACTGGATGTTATTAGGATCTAACACAGAAGCTGCTTTGGGACAGGGCAAAACTGCAAAACCAACTCTGCCCCCAGTAAATGTCCTTGTCTTGCCCCCAGTCCCAAGACCCCATGATCTGTGGGTGACCAAGCTGTTACTTTCATCTCTGAGTGACACAGCAATCAGTGCTGGGGTCTTAACCCTGCAACTCAGCCCACTGGGTTTTGAAGCCTTCTCCAGCTGTGGCATCTCTAGACCTCCACACATGATGCTTCCTGGAAGAGCTCTTTCCAGAGGGCACAGCAGAGACAGGACAGCTGGCAAACGAGGGGCCACAGCCACAAGCAGAATGGGACAAGGAGCAATTTTAAACAGAAGTGAGCCAGCTCAGTGGGTAGGTAAACAGGATCTCTGCTTCTTTCCTGTTCCATGGTTGGAAAACCCACAGGCCCTTCCTGTAGGAAGGGAAGGAGAAGGGTGGGGATCCCACCACACTGGGTACTGGATGTCCCAGGGAACCACTCCTCCCCATGGCAGAGGTGAGAGATTTCCACAGCTGCTGGGAACTCCTGGTGCTGATCAGGACCAACCCCGAGGGGAAAAAATGCTGTGTCTGTATATTGTAATCCCACAGGGCAGGAGGGGCTTAACTGGGTGGTCTGTACACTGGCATCCCGCAGGAAGGAGCTGAGTGCTTTTCACATGGACTCTGTATTCTTCTGGAGCACAAATGCATTACGTGACCAAACCAAACTGAGTGCAGCAGAAGTTAGAATACCCAAATATCTTTAGAGGTCTGTGCCAAAATGCTCAGGGATCCACAAGAAGCCCCCGGTCAGTAGTAGCTGAATGTGCTCCTATCAGATCTTGGTCCAGGAAGGCTCAGTGAGCAACATACTCCTGGAAGCTGTGAAACCCACAGGAATGACACAAGGATCAAGCAAAGCCAGATGGCCAGACCTCTGGCTCATCACCCTCGCCCTGCTCTGGGCACACCTCTATCTGCAATCCAAGCTGTCAATCCCATTTCACGAGAGAAAAATCAGTCAACAAATATTGCCCTTGAGCTAAAAGAAAAGGCTTTGGGTGTAAGTAAAGCAAGAAATATTTCCTGCTCACTTTTTCCCCATAGGATAACTGACAGATCAATGCTGCAAACATTCCCACTACTAAACACATGGTAAATCTTAGAGCACTGCGTGATACAATGCAATGATGACCCAAATCTTGAATCCATGCCACTCATTCAGTGCTGACCAGCATTCAGATGACAGCTTTCCTGTCTCTGAAGAGTGATGGAAAATTGCCACAAATGAGAATAATTTGGGTCAGGGGACAGAGCAGCAGCTTTTTCATAGCTACTTCACAACTGCATGATTGAAGTTATGAGAAATAAATTTACTATGAAAGCACACAGAGAATCCTGCTTAGATGCCCTTTAAGATGAAATTTTAAACTCACTGGCCCTTCTAGTAAAAGCAAAATGGACTTCCAGCACCTCTCCATGACCCACTGTCACCTACCAACCCAGGCATGCTGTGCTTTTGGCACAGCATCCAGCAGCAGGTTGGAAATAGGCTGGTTACAGCCTAGACTGGAGCTTCAGATCAAGTTCAGGACTTGCATCACTGTTGTGACAGCATCAGCTTTAGGAGGAAAGAAAACCCTATAACTCCCTGACTGCCAGGAGGATGTCACTGCAGATCCACGGGGACCGTCCTGTCCTCCTTCACTGGAGCTCTGGCTCTTTCTAATGCCTGCTATTTCAGGCTATTAAACCAAAATTTTAATTAAAAGAAGAGGCCCATTTAAGTTCCCATGGAGCCCTGCTCTAGCCTTGCTAATTAAAGACAAACTGATAGGATCTGAAATAATAAAATAAACCAGGTCTGAAAAGTTCTCGAGTCACAGGAAGAGTCTGAACTCGAAGTAGGTTGAAACTTGCTCTCCATGGAAGCACTGCACGCTGTCCAGTCCCAGGTTTCTAAGCTGGGTCCTAGTCTCTGTGGAGCTGATGGGCTCTCCAGAAGGTTAATCACAGGACCCCAGTTTGGATCTCACTTGTCTTCTCTGACAATGCATAATCTCAACCCAATGCCTGCAGACAGATGCAGAAAGTTCTCTCCATGTCCTTAATGTAAGTGAAATGATTGTTCTTTACTGCAGGGTCACTGCACCTTTGAAACCCCAAAAGACCAAGAACTGGTATGGATTTCCAGGTGAATTCCTTGTCCCAAGCCATTGGGCAGACCACAAATGTCCTGCAGCAACAAAAACCTCAGTGCAGCAGAGCTGCTCCCTCTCCATGTTTCATGCTTGCCGTTCAATAACACCGGGCTGGTAAAAGTTTGCTGGTATTGAAACAGATGGTGTTGACATAGAGAATCCTTCAGACAGGATAATTCACAGTGAGCCACCACGTCTCACTGTGTTCAGGCCTTATCATTTCAACCAGAACTGTGGAAGTACCAGCACCTCATCTCCAACCTTTCCTGCTCTAAATTAGACCAGAGTGGAAATACTTTGAAGGTGCCAGAATCTCCCCCACTCACCCAAAATGTGAATGTTTCCAGACAGATGTAGCTATAAAAATGGACAAAATAGAAGCTGTAACACTTCTCTACAATAGAAACCATCAGCTGCCAACCAGGCTAAAACAGGGCTGGGGCAGTCAAGGAGAATGGTTTGCGAGCGACTTTCAGGTTAATTCCTGCTCTAGTCTCCCCTTTTTAGAGGTGAACTCGATAGCAGTAGCCCTTGGGAGAAAAAAGAGTGGGTGTTATTTTGTTTGGTGGTTGGGTTGTTTAGCATCTTTTTACACGGGAGAGTGGTGGGGTTTTTTTAACTAATTTAATTTCTCTTGTCAGCCCAGGTAAAGACAGACTGAGATAAATGAGACTTTGGAAGCTTTCCTTTACAATTCAGAGCTTGGTGCTCTTCCACTCAAGGCAGGGACCACTCCTCGTGCCCTTTGAAAGCAAAGCCTAGAACAGCAGACAAGACCATCAGGAAAAAGGGAATTACAATCTGGCTTGAAACCCTTGGCCAAACTGACAGATGCTGCAAACTGCTACTAAATGTATTCAGAGCAGGAGGAACACCCCAGAATAACTAAAGCCATCTTCCTACATGAGTGGCATTTACAGCCAGTCTACCTCACTCTGTCTGGGGAATCCAGAGGCCAAATCCAGCAATAAACAGTTGCAAATTGCAGGGATCTCAGTGGAAACTGCATCCGCTCGCTTGGAGCTGCACATGAGCTCTTGTTCCCCAAATTAAAAGGAGTGCAGGGTGCTTGATTGCATCTTGGCTCTTGATTACAAATGCACCGGCAGACAGAATTAAACAGTTTGCTTCCTGGCCTATTTAGCATCCTTTAGTGACGGGATAGAGGGTGGGCAAGGCTATAGGGATGTTTTTAAGTGGTTATACCAGAATATGATTTTTTTTCTTTTATTTTTTTCTCAAGACACTTACAGAGAATGATAAGGTTTCCCAAAGACCTGGCCAGGCTCCAGAGGAAAAAACAAGCAGTGAAAGTGTATGTAGAAGAAGCTATAAGGCACTGCCTGAACCAGCTGCCATAGCAACTGCTATTAAAGAAAGGATTAGAGCATTCTTCACAGAAGTAGGAAAACTCCCAGTCAATAAACGTAAGGATGAGAAGCAAGGCAAAAGAAAGGAGGATAAATATAAGCTAGTACGAAAAATATGCAGAACTGAATGAGCAGCAGGACCACCTGCACATGTAGATGTGCTCTGGTGCTGTGAAGGTGCCTATAAATACACTAAGATACCTAACTCCTCCCTCATTAGCAAGCATTTTAGATACAGTTGATCCTGCCTTGGGGCGAGAGGTGGATTACATGACCTCCCGAGGCCCTCTCAACCTCTATTTTCCATGATTCTAGGAGGAAGAAATCTACACCAACTGAGCTGAGCTGGCCCAACTCCAGAAAGGCAGGAATTTAAATCTGGGAAAAAAGTAGATTTAATCCACTTTTCAAATTCTCCTTGAACAGGAAAAGGGGCAGAAAGCAGAGCCTGCAACCACAGCTTACAGCCAAGTTCCTCCTATCCAGAAACATATTTTCAACTGAGTCAGAGTAAAGCAGCAACATGAGGTTTCTCCCTGCAAGAAGGTTTCACCCCCAAAAATACTCATTTCCCCACTGACATTCATTTGAAAAGAAGAATTAGATACTTGTCTGGAAAACGGTGCTTTGGTTGTGAGCTGTTTGGACTTTTCTATTTTTCAAAATACACCTGAAAACAGAATGATGCTGCAAAATGCCAGGTACCAGCGAGCTCTGGGGAGCCATCAGGCTCACGTCTTACGTCCCTTTGGCAGAACTGGATTAGGTATCACAACACAGCCCTGCAGTGGGACAGGGTCTTGGCTATCAGAGCTCATGGACAAGGAGAGAAGACAGACCATCTTTTACGCCAGATTTCTGCTGCTTATTACGCAAAAGACACCAGAGGTCCCCAACTGAGCTGCTATTTATGCTCTCCAATTTTTCGCTATTGGAGTGGGACAAAACACGCAGTTAACTGGAGCATAGGAAACAGCACACACCTGGAAGGCAGCCAGGCAGGCAAGAAAGAAATTGCCTGCAGGAAACCCCATGTCACAGCCCCCAGAGCAAGAAGCTGGCTGGGCTGTAGCCTCAGCCCTTCCAGGCCATTATCCCCCTGAGCAGGCAGCCAGGCGTGCTGCTTTCAAGGCTTGATCCGACCCATATCCATGGCCACGGCTGTGCTTCCATGCCTTGGTCCCCCTCGTGCAGATGGCAGGCAGAAGTCCTCCCAGGGAAATCACAAAGACAACCAAGTCGGGAAGTTACTGGCTAGAAAAAGCCACCCATATATAGGCAAATATTGTCAGGCTCAGACTGAGAAGTTCTGGCTTCAACATTTGGCAGCCTCTAGACACCAGAAAACAAGCTGCCATCCACAGCTGCCTCCAGGTCACAGCAAGCAGATCAGCCAGGACAGGGAAGGGAAAGGTTAAAAGCCAATGATTTAGCACTTCATTGTACGCATTAACATCTCCAGGCACCTGGTTGAATTAAGGTCCCATTGATAATCCGCCTTGGGCTGACTAAAGTCCTGACAGTTCCCAGCGCAGGCGGCGCATCCTGAGCCCTCCCTGCCGTGAGTTGGCGGGGCAGGGTTTGCAAAGCAGATGGTGACCTTACATATCCTACCTAGTGCACCTTGCATGCACAAGCTGAGAAGTTTCAGCCTTTCCTTGCCATTGCCCAGATCCCCTTTCAAGCCAGAATAGTCCTCACACACGGCTGCATTAACACCATTGACAATACTAATAAACCAAAGAAATGTCCAGTTCGCATTTAGGTGTACATGCAACCAAGGAGACATTGAGTTTCTCCTCCAAAACACACTGTAGCCAAATTTTAGAAGTCGATTAAGTGCCTTAAGCCACTTCTAGTAAGAAACAAAATCTTGACAACCGTCACTGGCCAATCCCTGTTTGATTAAAAACAACTTGAATCCAAACAGACCATCCTTACTGGTGGGACAAGCAGTTTGAATCCAATGTTTATTCATTATCTTGTAATCTTATTACAAGATACACCAGAAATATTTTCAGTGGTATCAGAAATGGTTGGAATTGGCACATGTGTAAAAGCCAGAAAGCAAAAAGATGTGAAAATGACCCATTTCTATCACAGAAGCCAAGAACTACAGAAGCAAGGGGCAAGCAGAAAGATGTGCCCACTGAGGAGAAGGTGGGCAGCTGAGCCTGTAAGGTGCTTGGGGAGAACAGGCTGTTTAAATGTTGATCAAAAAAAAAAAAAACGAAAAAAATTCCAGCCAGGATCCCTACATCACTGCTTCTCAGCAAGGATGGTCAGAGGGCATTCATGCAAATGTTTGGTTCTTGCTTTAGTCAAGAAAAGCAACTGCTCGCTGTGGGGGTTCAGGAGGGAGCCTGCTTGCTTGTGCTGCAAATAGAGAAATTCCAGAGATGCAGAATTTCTGGTCTGTGGGTATGAAAAGAGTCTGTTTCTCAACTCACACATCTTGAAACAACTCAGTGAACGGAAGCACCAGCGTCCCAAGAGCAGACATCCCAATTCATCTGACAGGGGTCAAGAAGAGGCTTGACCCACTGAAACCAAAGCTCTTCTGCAACAGCTGGTGTCATCTTTTATGAAACACATTCTGAAGTTAAGCCAATATCTCACCTTATTTTTTAAAAAAAAGTATTTCTGATCAAACTTCTTCATTTAAATAAGAGTCTGAAACAAAATGTTGAAGTTGACTCCAACTTTGGGGAGGGAGAAGGCCTCATCCCATGAAAACCTGGGATGGACTTTCAGCAGTAATATCCAAACAGAAAAGTTGGCATTTCAAGCTCTTATGGATATAATTTTCCCATTTGATTGACATTTCAGGGAGTTGGGGACAATAAAAAAAGATTATTTACTTGTTATGACAACAGAAAAAGTTGCAGATTCAATACTGCTCATGCTCCCAGATGCCTCCAGTTAGCTGCCATATGCAAACCACCCTGTGCTGGCATCACATCCAAATTGCATGAAAAAGCCAAGTTAAAATATGGCCAAATACATGAATTTGCTTTAGGAAGACATACCAACACCCATTTACAAAATTAACAAAATCCATCATTGCCAAGGGCTCCCACACACAGCTTCCCAAAGAGGAGAGCTCTCATTTCCACACCCAGAGAATTTAAAACTCAAGAAATGCCTTTGTTATTGAAAAGAAACTTTAAATTTCTGACTCAGGTCATTCCCAAATACCCAGATATATACTCAGACTTCTGGTTATAAAAGAGATTTTTTTTTTCAGAGCCCTTCAAAGGGCACAAAGCCCAGGAGAAAAACCTTCTCAGACAGACAAATGTACTTGCTCATAGACTTGGACACAGGAACCCCATGTAAGAAGCTTCAGGAGATTAATAACGTGGGTGGAAAATTAAGGCACCTCATAAAAGGTTTGAAGTAACAAGGGAACAGATCACATCAACTTGGAAAGGTTAAAGAAAGCAATTTATAGACACTAATTAGGGCCTCTTTTAAAAGTGCCTTTGGAAACGACAGGGTTGAGTTTATTCCAGAAAGGTGCAAAGGGAGCACAGTCGGAACTCCCAGCAGATGCTCCTCAAAGGGTGGGTGAAGCATGCTCAGCACTGCCTCACATGTACAGGGTATTTAAGGGTCAGCATGAAGGGAAACATGGGGGATGTGTTTATGTGAATAAGCTGGTTCCTCCCCAGGGAAATCCCCCCACGCTGGCACAGGACCCAGCGAGCCCCAAGCTTGCGTCCGCTGATCTGCCAATGGAAACTTTTTTGCTGGATGCCAAGTCCAAGGTCATCAAACCTGAGTTTTCCTTCACTTTCTGGCTCACCAGCCCTAAAGGCCTGCATGGTTAAACTCCTGCAGAAGCGTTGTTTTATGCAACACTCTGGCTCTGGTAAAGTTTCGCTTGCAGGATGAAGTGCCAGGAGGTGGGAGCTGAAGGACTCTGCAGCGATGCTTCCCAGAGCCATGGCCGGGGGGCAGCAGGTGCCTGTGGGAGGCAGCTCTCATCCAAGAGCAGGAGAAACCAGGGTACCTCCAGCACTGCTGGAAGGTGAGTTGGTCCTTGGGGGTCTTTATTTCTCCACTGGCTCACTGAAGGGAACACAGCTCACCACCCAGCTAATGCCAACACCTCCAGCTTCTGTCAGTCAAGTGGAAGCTCCCCCTGCAAACAACCCAGGTGTGAGAAGGGACTTCCAGACAGCAAATGCCACATGTCTGTACAAGCAGCCACTTTACCCACCTTTGGGATCTGTTTTTCCAATTTACAGAACACCAGCTCCTCTCTCCAGTCTCTGGGGCTGCTTTTAGAGGAGCTCAGTGATGTAGAAAGACCTGGACACGACAGCCCTGCAGCAGCCAGGGTTGTTTTCAGGGATGAGGTGCTGCCCTGGGAATGGCAGGACCGGCCTCCTCCCCACAATTTCAGATCACGATCTTGCAGGACAGCCTCGAAGGGCTACCTACAGCCTTCAGCAACTTCTTGTCTTTCTTCTCACAGTTCCTTTGCAATCAGTACAGTAGCTCACAAAGCACTACTTTATTGCATTATAAAGCAACTCCTTCACAGCCATTGGAACAGCCCAGAGGCTGCATCGAGCACTGTACTCCCTGTAAGCTCTGTAAGGCTGAGTGTTCTCCCCTTTGTACCATCCTCCTGCAACCAGCTCAGACTGAGCTCAGAGCTGGGTGAGGACTTGAACATATTTCCACTTTAAAAGGTTATGGTGTGTGATGCCTCTCCCCCCAGCATTCCCATGGGGGAGACCGGAGCAGGTCCAGTCTGGCAACTGGGAGCACTCTGCTCTCACCTTGGAGTTCTCCCATGAACTGTCTGTAGCTATTTCAGTTTTCCACACTGAAGGTCCAGGGCAGCACTCTGCAGCCCAGGGGAACTGCTGCCCTCCATCTGGGGTCACTGCTCAACACCTCCTTCTCCCCAGTGCCACTCTCCGCTCACGTCTGCCACCAGCATGTTTGCAGCGTGCTCCCTACCCTGGTTCTGCCCACAGAGATCCAAAGGAGCTTTTAATAGCAACTTGTTTGTAAAATCACAGATCTGTTGCAGAAGATGTGAGGAACAAGCTGACAGAAGCCATCACCCCTCCGTAGCTCCTGCCCACGCTGATGCTCCCCAGGAGCCCCTGACTTCTGTCCTGCTTCACCACCATGCTGAGATCATAGAACCATGGAATCATTTAGGTTGGAAAAGCCCTCTAGGATCAGAGTCCAATCATCCCCCAGCACCGCCAAGTCTACCACTGAATCGAGAGCCAAACCTACAGATCTTTTAAATCCCTCCAGGGACGGTGACTCCACCACTGCCCTGGGCAGCCTATTCCAATGCTTAACAACCCTTTTGGGGAAGAAATTTTTCTCAGTATCCAACCTAAACATCCTCTGGAGCAGCTTGAGACCATTTCCTCTTGCCCTATCACTTGTTACCTGGGAGATACAGCAATTCTGCAACATGCCTGGTCACCTGTGGCTGAACCTGCATTTCTTACGTGCTAAAGAAGTCCTCTTCTCTAAGCCTGTCACATCTCCAGAGTCAGAGAGGTCACTGGATGAGTGGGAAGCCAGAGTGGCTGAGCCCAGTGGTTGTGCCATCAATGGCAGAAGGAAACAGGAATAAGGGAAGGTGCTGCAGATCCATGTGGGCACACAGGAGCTCTTTCAATTACATCTGGGCAAGAGGCAGGCAAAGAACAGTGAAATCAGCACGTTCAGCTCCTCAGGGACACAGGGCTGCTGCCTGAAGAGAAAGGCAGAGGTTTGCACCCAATGACTCCATCCTAGAGGGCTCAACCCACCACCTCCATCAGGAGGAGATCACATCACAGCTCCAAGACATCTTTGGGACAGAGCCAACTCACTACCCAACTCCATTTTCTTTTCCCTGATTTCATCGCACAGCACCTACTACCATCGCCTCTCCCACTTCAGGAGTGAGAATGATAAAAAATAAACACAAAAGGCATGGAAAAGCCACGAAGAACAGAAGTGGCACACCTGCCCAGAGGCAGCTCGGAGGTGACACGTGCCAGCTGCACTCCCAGCTCCAACCTTCCTCACATTGACTTCTCAACTTCTTAATCATTTATATTTCATCTCCCCCTTGACTTCCCACGTGGAAACAAAAGATGATTCATATATCAAAGTAATCACCTGGGATCTCCAAAAGCCCACGCGTAAAAAAGTACTCTCTGGCTCCCCGGAGCTCACAAGTTTTTCCCCATGCTGTGTTGAGGCAAATGGTTATTGACTTTTAGACTCATTTTTTCCTCCTCCCTTCAGATTTTGTAGCAAAAGCAAGGCACTTTGATCCACTTTGAAATGGTATAATTAAACCAATTTCTGAACAATATGCAGTTCTGTTCTATAGGAAGCACTAAGCAAAGCCATGCTTTACAGTATTTTGGGAAAAAATTCATACATCCATGTAGCTCTCAATCCATGCCCTCAAGCAGGGAAGCTGAGGAGGTTTACACTGACATGTAAATCCCTGCAACAGACTTCTGTAAAACCACTGAGAGGCACACCCACAAGGCAAAGGAGGGTTTCACACCTTCTGTAAGTAGGAAGTATGAAAAGGAAAGAGATGAAAACTGCCTTCCTTTCCCTAAATCTCAGTCATAACTCCTGCCCTATCCTAGCATTTGTGTGCCCACTCATGATGCCCATCGAGGTAACGCTGGTGTGTCACACAGTGCTTTGAGGACCCCACAGCTGTATCAGAGATGGCAACGCCTTAGAGACCACACCATGTCAAGGGCAGTCCAGGGCATGGATGACAGCACAGATGCCTCTGCACACCACAGAGGGCCTCACACAGAGCCAGACAAAGAAACTGCCAGATACAAGTGCCGTACCTTCCTCAACGTCGTTCCTCAGAGAGGCCTCCAGCAGAGAAACGCTGGCTTCAAAAGACACTTTCTTTCGGTTCACAGCATTTCTCTTCTTTTCGTGCTTCCTCTTCTTGTGCTGCATCTCCTTCTCATACTGTGCCCACTTCTTCAGCTGCTGAGCCCTCCGCTTCTGGGCTGCCCGCAGCCTCTCCAGCGTGGGTACCTTGTCCAGCAGCTGCAGCTCGGTCAGGAGGTCCACATGGGCATCCATTGCTTCTGCCGAGAGAGGGATGGGGAAGGATGTCCCAGTGGGAAACAGTGTCCCACCACAGGTCCTCTGGATCACAGCCACCTGCTGCTATACCGGCATCTTGAGGCCGAGCTGGGGAGGGCCCATTGCAGTGTCCAATGAGAATGTGGTGGAAACCTGCAATGAGGAGGAAAAAATGAGGGATCAAGTCTCCTCATTCCATGCAGGCAAGCAGCTAACATCAGACTGTTGGAAAACACAACAGGCAACACCTTCCACCCCAAAAAAGGCAGCTCAGTTAATTGTGCTTTAATTGCTTGGTTGTTCTCACTAACCTTTGTGATTTCCCCCTTTTTAATTCCCCCCTTTCCTCACTCCAAACATCCAAGCAAAACCCTCTTGATAAAGCAGCAGTTCTAGCATGCATGGTGTTCATGCCTATAGTTCACACCAGCCCTCTCTTACAAGCAGAATAGTCTTAACCAGCAAAGATCTTGTACATGTTTGATATAATTCGTCAGACAACTCAGGAGAAATTTGAGTACCGAGACACACCTCCTTCCCTCCAGCTGATCCCTTCCAGCACAGCCATCACCCCTCATTGCAGGTGTCCCACCATGCAGCCAGGACTTCTTCATCCATCAGCCCCTTCCCAGCCTAGCCCTAAGGACACAGAGATAGGACATGGCTCCCAGGGAGGTATTGCTAACACTTAAACTGCCTCAGCTCTTAAAAACATGGGGGTTGTGTTCATTTCTCTCTTCCTTTGTGTTTTCTCTTCACCACACGTTAAATCACTCTGGTTTTGCTGTTCAGGCTCCACAAGCACAGAGATAAGAGCAGTTAATTCACAGCTCCAGACTCTTGGTGTGACCATGACACAGACCTCTGAGCAGTGCTACCCACAAAGCCATCACCCAGGGACCCATGGGCAGCTGCCCAGTCACCTGCTGCACAGGAGGAGGAAACACATCCCAGATTAACGGGAAAGGTGCATTTGAAACAAAGCCAACATCACAGGCAAACTGAACGAGTCCTTTCCAACACATCCGTGCAAAGCACAATGGATGCAAGGTAAGCATGCCAAATCCAGGTAAGAAGCAAATAACCACATACAAGAGAGCTCTTGTTGTTCAGCCAGTTTGGAGGGGGAAAAGAAAAAAACAAAAAGAAAGTGTTGATGGGAAGGGAAGACTATGGAGAACTTAAGTATTCCCAAGCACCTGAGAAAGCCCCAAGGGGACAGCTGAAGCCATTCCCTGCTCAACTCTCCTGCTGCAAAAGAGGGGAAGCAACATCTCATAAGCAATGGTTGCAAAGAATCTATGGGGAAAAATAGCAGAAGAGAGGTAGCTAGACCAAGGCGAGAGACATGGTGAGGATACCAAACCTTACTCCATCCAGCCCAGCCAGGAAAAGCCTCAGCTTATCCCTCTCAGAGGGAGAAGCAGCCCATGGTGGAGGCACTATTGTGAGGGGCTGCAGGGAAGTGTCCAAGCCACACAGCACATCCACCACCTGCCAGTGAGTTTCACCAGGCTGAGACAGCCACGCCTACTAAACACTGCTACAGACCTTCCACAGGGCTTCGACCTTACCTATAAATATCTGGGCAGACTGACAGCGACACAGGCCATTTCCTCCCCCAGATAATTGGTTTGAGAACTGAAAACAAACAAACCCAGCCAGAGCACACAGGCAGGTCCTGGGCAGTTTCTTTATCCAGTAAATGGCCAAGGGCAGCTTCAGCAACACCTGCAAACCTTATTTTGAGGGTTTAAGGATAGACCTGAACAAAAAAACCCTGTTTAATCCCATAAGAACTAATTCCACAGGGACAAACCCAAATCCTCATGAAGTTTTTTTTATAAGAGAGATACTACCTAGAAATTCAAACACTTGCCTGAGATGGAAAATATCAACTCATTACTTCAGTATGTCTCTGGAAAGCAAGGGAAGGGTGCCACAGCTTCTCCACAGCACGAGAGCCACGCACAGCTCCCCCTCACCCCTGCCCACAGTCCCCACGAGCTGGGACTCACCAGGGTCCCCCAAAACCCTAAAGAAAATGCATAAATGAACATTCAAAAAAGCTTTTCTTTTAGGGCAGTCACATTTCCCAAGCACAGGCACTTTGTTGGAACCTCTGGTGAACTGGGCTCCTGCCCCTCGAAGGCATTCCAGGGGAGGTATCTTTCTTGGCGATCTCCACTGCAGTAACACAGGCTGCAGATCTGAAGCCCCGTTTACAATACCTCGAAGGAGGGGAGATAAGGGCAGGAAATGCCTCTCGAAATACCGAGGCACTCCCACCCCGCTCCTTTTCCAGGCCACTTCTGCCATTGTTTGCTAAAAGATGAACAAATATTTTCCAAAACACACCTGGAGTAGAAACAATTCTGCAGGATTATTAAAGCAAAGAAACCTTATTTCAGCATTTCACAAAATAAGCTGGAAGCTTTCTTGGTGGTTTTAGGAGTGCATCTGGGAAACAGCAACAGGACATGGATTTACAAGGAGAGGACACGTGTGGCTCTGTTCACCCATGTTTCAGATTTCCTGCACACACCTCATCCTCCAGCAGCACCTCTGCTCTCATAACAGAAAAGAAGGGAGATTCAAGTGGTCTGCAAAGGGGAGAGAAATGCAGATGGGAATTCCACGAATATGGAGACATCTCTGGAAGTACCAAACAGCAGCATCTCCTCTATCCAACCAGCAAATGAACCTCTAAAGAAGCAGAAAGGTCACCCTGAGAGCTCTTCCTGAAGGAAACACAGCTCAACTTCTCCTAGACTTAGGTACAATTCCCTACAACCCTCCACGGACCCCAGAGCTTCAGAAAGACTTTGGCTCCATCACTCTGGCTGCCTGTTTTCCAGTGACCTGGTTTCTCCCCTGTACCATAAAACTGGCTCATTGACTTCTTGCACAAACCAGTCAGGCCAACTGTAGCACGGGTTCAGTCCCCAGCAACTGTTTACCTGCAAAGCGACACAGAAGTGGCTGTGTGGGTGTCCATGGTTTGCAAGGCATCTCACTTTGGTTTCTGTTTTATTTAAAGAAGAAGAGGAGGGAAAAAGAAAGTGCCATTCTTTGTGTTTGATCAAGCTGAGTTTCCATGAGCTCAGCAGATGTGCCTGCCACCACACAGAGCACATCCTCCCAGGCACACACGGCCCCCAGCCCCGCAGGGACAACAGGGGCTATTTCAGGGGCCAAAAGGAAGGCAAGGTGCTCATGCCATCCCCTTCCTTTGGGTGCTGCAGCAGGGAAAACTGTGTCAAAGATTGGTCCCTGTGAAGGACTTGCATGTGTTGAACACCACCATGGGATTTCTTGTCAATTTGCATTTCCTGTACCTTTTGTTTCACCTTCGGACAAGACTCACCTCACTAAGCCCAAAAGGACTTTCCAGGCACTGGTTACTCACTGGCAATACAAGACCAGACCACGATTCCAGGAAGTGAGTCTCCTGAGTGAGTGATTGCACCCTGTGCCACCAACCCTGCCCGGAGGCGTCCCCGATGCACACACTCTTTGCTCTTTCCCATTTCACATTTAGAGGTTGGCATTTGCATCCTGCAAAGGAGAAAACTGAGGGTACTTATCTTCCTGCTCCAGCACACATTCAGAGCTGTTCCCTTGACCTTCCTACAAAGCATCTGAGTTGCAGACACTTTGACATAACGTTGCTGAGGTTGGGGCTGGATTTATTAAAGCAGCCATGCTGCTGAGGGAGGCTGGAGAACCTCCTCCTCTCCCCACCAGATGGTGAAGCTGGAGCTGAGACCTGCAAATCCTCCACCAAATCTCCCCGAGGCACTAGTCAAAGCACAGTGTGACACTGACACAGAACACAAACACTTACAGGAGTCCTTCACTTAAGTATCATCAACTGATTTCAGTTTTATTCCACTTAAAAAGAACCAAACACAAACCATGGAAGAGCAACCCTTGAATGGGACACCTTGAAACAAAATAGTGCAGCAACTAGAGAATTCTTTAAGCTATGTATCTTTCAAGCAAAGGGAAAATTCAAGACCCTGGTATGTGAGGAGCCGCTTGTGAAGTCAAGGAGATCATTCCCATTCACTGGATTGCTTGTGGAGAGGCACCTGCAGGATTGGGCCCGATTAGGTGAGGTGTCTGCAGCATAAAGCCAAGTCAGTGGCATGAAGAGTGTCAGAAATAGCCCTCTCCTCCCCACATCAAGCTAATCTCTCCGCTGGAATTGGAAATCCAGCACGAAAGCCTATAGCAGGGATCTGAGTGCATAAGCAGTTGGCAGAGGAGGTGGCTGCCTCATTTATTTATGTCACTAAGAGTCAACTGCACCATGGCAAAGTGAAGAATTGCCAAATTCACTCCTTCTGCTTCTTGTAAGGGCCAAGGCCAATCTGTGTTCCTGCCCCATAAAATGCAAAATGACCATCCTGTTGCAGCCCTTCTGCTGAACCCATCCTCCAGCAGCGGGCACCAATGAGGAATCCATAGGCTTCTCCTTCAGGACTGTCCCTGTTGGGTGATATAGAGGCTGAAGATGCATGTTCTGCGTTGCTGTTTCTGCTGTTGGCCAGGACCTCCCCAAAGACTGGAGGAAGCAGCAGAGCAGCCCATCACTTGCTTGAGGGGAAGAGCTCACTGGAGCCCAACAGCTGTAAAACACCATCCAGAGACAGCTGAAAAGCCACTGAGAGAAGGAGGTGATAGCCCAAGGGACCGGCAGGAGCAGCAGGGAAAGGCAGGCACAGGAGTTCAACTATCCCCAAGGAAGGAAAAGGCAGGGGTCACAAAGGGCTGCCCAAAGCGTGGATGTGCCATGGGTGACCACACACAGAGCTGAGGTCCATTCCCTCTTCCACACAGCCCAGACCAGGGTGAAAAGGGCAGCAGCATCCCCTTCCTACCCTCCCCAGAGGAACGTGCTCCAAGTCATTTCCTAAACCGTGTCCCTGTGGAGCACATAACCACGCCGGCTCTGCCAAGGCACTCCCCACCCCACCACTGACACGTGAGCTGCTCTGATCTGCAGCACCTTTGGGAACATGGGAAACAAACCCCGCTCCTGACTGCTGATGGGAACAGGGAGTCCTGTGCTGGATCAGGAGCTCTAAGGCCTTGTAGGCTTGGGTTTTAATTAGTACGTGGTGCATCAAGTCAAGAGGGTCTTCTGTGCTAAGACCACCATAGTATAGAACCAGTTTTTCTTTTATAACTGCTTCTGTCACCTCCTGGCTTTTGGAAAAACGTTTCATTAGAGCATTATTAACAAGGACACTGCATCAAGCCCTATCCTGCAACTACTCAAACCATTACAGCCTCACACACCTACAACAGGGGGCTCTGCTACTGGGTCTTCCAAATGAAGACAGACACAGGGGTGGATACCAACAGCCACCACATGGCAAACTGGGAAGGGGAGTTCAAATCACAAGAGATATCCCTCTGAGGAATCACAGTCCAAAAACCACTCATTTTCACCTGCAATGCTACAGGACATGGTCTCATCTCCTACAAAGCAGCATTTCCAGCCTCCTGAAAGGTTTCCTCTCTTTCCTGGAGCTTAAATTTTTATTTCTCCAATATCACACCCTTCCAGACAGGTTGTACCATCTCCCTTGTGTGTATCTTTGTGCATGGACTGTGACACAGGTGGGCACTGACCATCATCTCCCCCAGGAAATCAGAGCTTATGGTAAGGCTGAAGTCAGAAATCTGCCACTGGTGACACACCTGCCCCGAACACAGCCCAAGGCAGCACATCAAACAACTGCTGGACAAACACCTCGGCCAGTGCCTTCACAATAATCTGCAACAAACCCTTCTCCAGAGGTCAAGAGCATCCACTGATGAGCACATGAACATAGAATAAGGTCACTTGCCTGACTTCAGGCAGCAAAGTCACTGCAAGAGCTACACCACCACCTCAGGATTATTATTTCTAGTCCTGTGCTCCAGCCACAATGTGCTGGTGAAAGCTGTTTGTCCCTCTCTGCTATTGCTTCTGGTGGTAAATTCTTGCCTGCGCCGTGTGATTCTCTCTGCTGTGCTGTGAGCTCCACAACACCCACAGGTTAACCACACTGAGGAGTGAAAATTATCAAAATTGGTGCTGCATGATTTAATTTCACTGGTATCTTAGAAGCAAACAACTCCTTTCCTCACTCGAGGCTTCTGCAGCATTTTAAGCAGCAGATGCTCAGCATTACCAAATGAATGAAGGAATGATGGGGAAAGTGGCAGGAAGTACCACTTTAAAAAAAAAAAAAGAAAGAAAAAGAAAAAATATTTCAGCCAAGACCCCTTAGGGAACAAAACTCCTACTCTGCCCTGGAGTGCTGCTGGGGAAAAGCAGATACAGAAGTCTTCTGGGTGACGGATCTCATCAGAAATTGGGAGTTTCAGGAGAGATTCTTGGCTTTCCCACAGGTTTCTTGTATGCAAAGTAAGTAACTTAATCTGTGCCCCAATTACCTTCCTAAAGTGAAGATACTGTTTTACCATCTGTAGCAAAAGAAGTTTCATTGCTGCCTGATGGAAAAGGGCAGTGTGGTGCTGAAGGCACAGCATTGTAAATTATTTTTCTAGCTTAATGGAAAGATCAAAATTTAATGCTAAATTCTTTTCTAGAGAATTAAAAACATTTTGGTTCAGCCACTTTATCTCTAGTTCCAGATAATCTCCCTGTCTTCAATAAGCTCCTTCCCAGCAGAGGGAATGAAATACAAGCAAGAATTAAAAAGTGAAGCAGCAAATAAAAAAATTTCTTTGGTAATAGAAAACTGTGTCTCTTTCTTTCCTCCTCCCAACTGTTCCACTCCTGACAATACTGGCAGTTGTTTGAGGAAAGCCCCTCAGTATTTTCACTATATATTTCCTGTAAACACTCAACACACTCAACACAGCACAATATATATTCTTTTTCCTATCGATATTTCAATGTGAGCTTTCTTAAAAAAAAAAAAAAAAAAAAAAGGAAAGACCTTCTGTGTCAAGCAGTCCTCCCCCACATCCCACATCAGTGTGGCTGAAGAGCACAGTCTTTGGATTCAGTAGACACAGCCATGAAGGGCTTGGTTTGTAGGGTACATTTCTGAGCACAGCTTACACACTTGGTTGAAGAACAACTCAGAACATTAAATCAACTCAGCGCTCACTTCCCTCCATGTGGCTCCTGTGCAAAGCTGCTCCTGGAGCCCCATTCCCAGTGCAAGGCAGCAGGGCCAGGAGTTGTTTTAGAAAACCATCATCAAGAAGCTCCATAGAGCAAATGCACCTTTCTGTGTCTGCTCCATGCAGTGCTCTCAAAGCTGCCACTTTTCTTCATTAAACTGCCCTTGCCTGGGCAATATTCAAATCCAGAACTTTCATGTGGATAGTTTTTATGTTCACTACAAGTTTGTGGGTTCTTCTTCCCTCTCTATTTTTATTGCCTAGCATCCTCCTCACCAGCCAGGCTCCAGAGGCCAGGCAGTCTCTCCACTCTCACTGGCGGTCCCTCCATATCCACAGGCAGAGTGGGCTCTTCCAGCCCCCAGATTGGGATGTAGCTCCAGACCAGGCATTGGATGAACCTTCAAGGGTGCCTTGGATCTGCAAAAACTGCTCAACCCCCTTGTACTTTCCAAGACTGAAACCTTGGGGTTCCCTCCTGCTTTTAAGTCGATCAGTGAATCAGTAAAAACACTGTAAAAACAGACATTCTGGGCTCTAGGCCCTCAATTTCCACAAAGAGAAGAGAGAGGGACATTTCTGTCAGTCTGAATTTGAAAATCTAACTGAGATTCTGAGTTGAATTAAAAACCAGAAACTAAATTCAGGTCTCAATTTCAAACTACAGCAGAGCAAGCCATCCCCTTTTAACCTAGTGCAACAGAGAAACCTATCCAACAGCCTGTAAATCTGCAGAGAGCACACACTAACTGTACTGATACCTTTTTTCCCTTAGCTGAGGACTGTGTGCATGTAACCAAAAGCAGAGCTCTCCCTCTGCTCCCCAGTGACTGTGCCCTGGACAGTGCAGGCACTGGCTCCGGGCAGCACAGAGGACTCTAGAGAAGAGGATGCTTGAAGACAAGGAAATTTTATTCCTTCAAGAATTCATCACATATCACTCCCCTCTTCCCTTTCCTCTCCTTAGCAGAAAAGTGTCTGCTAACAAAACTTATCTCCAGCATCAGAATCCCTGCCCTTAGGCAAAGAAAGAAAGATCAAAATGGGATTTCTGTGCAAACATAAAGTGAATCCCAACTTCCCTTGCATCAGAGCAGCCCCATCCTCTGAGCCAGGCAGCTAAATATTGAAGGAAAGGCATGCAGCATCTCCGATTATGTGGAACAAAAATTAATTGAGGGCATAAGTCTCCGATTCGGCTCTCCATTTATCTTTTCCACAGCACATTATATGGGAGTGTGGGTTGCAATGCAGTCACCTGCAGGGAAAGCAGCCTGACCTGTCTGTGACAGTGATATTACTTATTTTTGTTTGTTTTTCTGGTTAATGCTTCCATTTTTTATCAACCCTGCCACAGACAGATATGTGGAAGCTTCTGAAACTGCATCCCCTTTCCTGACGTTTTCAGCTACACATTGAGAGAGCTGTTGGAAAATTGTTGGAAAACAACAATTTTTCCCCAAAACAAGCTTTAAAATAAGACGGGGAAAAAAAACAAATCAAACAACCAAGCTAATTTCCAACAGAATCTCAAAAACACCGCTGCAAGAGCCCACACCCTTCCCTTAAGATATAAATTAAAGCCCTATTCACGCCTGCACACCACTCTTCTTAAATCCTTCCATTGTTTAAAGCCATTTACACATATTTTGGCCCATGGAAAAAAAACTAATCCTGGGAACTGCCCTATTCTGGCACACCAACAAGCTAGATAAGTGCCTGGATTTTCCGTCTGCAGCTCCCAGGCACCTCAAGCTGTGCCAAACGTGGGATGTTTCAGCGCTAGGGCTCCTGCAGGCTCTCAGACATTAACAGGGATGTGCCTTTCCCTGGGAATACCCATCAGAGGTGACAGTGGGACCTGCCATCCGACCTGCCCCCATACAGCTTTGCACCCCCAAGGCTGTGCCTCCCTGCAGCAGTCTGAGGGACACAGCATCCCCACAGGGGGTTACCATCCAAGGGGACTGCGTTCCTCTATTTTTAATGATTTTTCTGGTTTCTTTGTCACCAGAAGAAAGTCCTGCCTTGCTTTTCTCTTTCCAAGGCAAAGGTGTGATTCTGTAAGTTTTATGGCACCACAGTTGACAATGCCAGTGACTGACAGAATTTAAAAGTGTTTGCTACACACCTACAGGAGGAATATTGATTTTGTGGGAGATTTATGAGAGGGTTCTCTTCCCAACCATCTGATTTATACACTTTAAGTAGCAGCTGTATTTAATTATTGCTAACAAAATGCTTTCAACTCTAAAGCTTATGGACACTATTGAGCATATCTATAACCATCCCAATCATCCTGAAAAGATCTTAATCAAACAACACAGAAGGATGCCCTCTGAGCCATCCTGTATGCATCAGGGAGCCCATACATCTACTCAGGATGGTGTTGCCCTCCTGCCTCTGCTGTGCAGGAACCAGCACGGTGCCGGCAGGTTCTGCTGGGAGAGTAAAGAGGTGAGACTTTGGGAAAAATTAATTATGCATGCTACAGTGTGGGATATTTTGTTCCATGCAGCCCAAACATCTGGATTTGTTGTCTAAGGCCCAGCCCTTGCACCTCAGTGAACTCCACAATGACTCAGTTATTGCACTGCTAAACCACACGCATGTCACCAAAAACCTCATCCTTCAGTTCCCCCAGACTCTGCAGCTCAAGGTCAGCCACCAGCATGCAAGAAGAGGGCCCTGAGGCTGCTGATCTGACACTTAAAGACCTCCAGCACAGAGGATCAGCCTTCCCTGCAGCCTCCTACAGCTGCCATAGGGTACCAGGACCAGCCCATTCACAGCGGCAGCCAAGATCAGCAAGCACCCTCAGGTCCTGT
Source organism: Lepidothrix coronata (assembly GCF_001604755.1). NCBI lineage: Eukaryota > Metazoa > Chordata > Aves > Passeriformes > Pipridae > Lepidothrix > Lepidothrix coronata. Next base: position 913,590 of record NW_016690279.1, on the reverse strand, counting down.
TACCACAGGGCAATCCAGGCTGTTTTCCTTTGAGGCCTGAAGGAATATCATAAGTGCATCTAGAACCACTTCAAGAGGACAAAGGCTCCTTAATATGCAGGTCAGCAGAAAGCCTGCACGGGAAGCAGGCTGAGGAAAAGCAGCTCGGCCAACAGCCCCAGCACCGCCTCTCACTTCCACCTCTGCCCGAGCTCTGCTCCAGAGTAACTTGCCTTATCTCAGATGCAAACCCTCAGACTGAAACCAAATGTTTTGCTAGCAGAATGCTAACAAAATGTTAGCACAGCTTTCTGCAGTGCCAACATCACCAGTTTCGGTCTGAAATCAGACACTGGAGCAGTTTGCTGCTGCCTTGCTTGCAAGGCAGATTTTATGTTTCTAAAGAATCTTATTTTTAGGCGCAGTTATCAACCCCCACGTCATCATACATGCCCTACTTTCTGTGTTTCCTGCATCTCTTCTTGGCCACAGAGGTGGTGTGTTGGCATGACTTGCTGCTCTGACAATACAGTTGCTCTGACATTCAGTGTCATCAAATATTTACCACTTCTTAGTCTGAAAACAAGACTTTGGATATTTTAGGTTAACTTTGCTATGAACATGGTACCAGAATTGCTGCTTGTGCTCTCCTCCCCATTGGTCTAGTTCTTAACTTGGCTTCTATAATTTCTGGGATTACAAGCACCAGAGCTCTGCTGCCACACACCAAGGAGAACCTCATCCACCCATGGGCACAAGGTTTAGCCATCCTTCCCTGCTGTCTCAATGTGCAGCCAGCCAGAACCTGTCCAGGGGAGAGACTTTCCCCAAAGATATCAAGATTTAAGGGCCAGAAGTCAGCTGGCTGCCGTTAAGGGAGACTTTCTGGAGGGCTTTTTAGGCGGAAGTACCCACCCTGCTATTCAGTACATACCTCAGCTGAACATTGGTTCTGAGAAGCAGTTTTATTTGGATGTTCTGGGACTGAAAGTCAAATTCAGGTAGCAGAGGCCTCTTAAAGCCCAAAATCTGACCTGATCCTGCAGATGGTGGGGATGACCCTCCTGCATCCTGCTGACAGACCCACAGCACAGCTCCCACCAGCTGCTTTGGGGGGGTCAAACCAGTCAACAAGCAAAGCCCACCCATTACAAAACCCCTCTCAACTTCACATACCAGATGAACACTTGCTCAAGACCTTACTATTAAAAAGCCAAGACCTGCACAAATTCCCAAATCTCAGTTTAGCACTGTCAAATAGAGAAAACAATGGTGGGTATTAGCAGACACCTCACAGCCAGCCTGGGGCTCATGCCTTCCTTGGTCTTTCTCCTCAGATGGATATTTGACCTTTGAGCTGCTGAGCAAGTCATCAAGCAGAATCTGTGCCTGTGAAATGCTGCCAGCATCCTATATTGCCACATGGAGCCACCTTAGAGCAATGCCTCACACTTGGGGTTTTCCCATATGGATCATTAGAGATGCCATGACTATACCATAACATCACACAGAGCAGTTGGGACAAAATTAAACCAACTGGCCCTGAGGAGTAAAGTTGTGCATCTCCCTCTCCTAGACTGTCCTCTCTCTTCTCTTCCAGAAATACCCAACCTGCAACTCTTGCCCCTGCCAGCTCAAGGGCAGAGCATTAAGATGTAGCAGACCCTCACCTACAAAGCAGAGGCAAGGACTAACTCACAAGGAAGGTCTCCTGCAACACAGGGTGAGAGAAAAGGTGGAGAGAATTGCTGCCAGCTTGTTTGTGTGCACTTAGGGTGGCATTTCCAACCCTGTAATTGTTGCATAATGAATTTAGCAACGGAGTTCAAGAGCTATGATTCATTCAGGCCAAGAAAGCATGAGTCAGCCCCCAAAGAATCATGAGATGTTAAAATTATATACATTTAACTTGAGCTTGACAAATCTGAAGGAGCAGTGTAATAGCAACGTCTCAGCACAACTCAAACCACCATGCAAATATCCCCACTCCTCCTCCCAGCAGACACAAGACAAGAGCAGCACCAGAGCAGAGCCTGGGTCGGACACTGCATATAATTTACACCTGCCACCCACGCCCAGCTCAGGTTATCAGCCCCAGCTCTGAAAAAGGCACCTAATGCTGCCTTTTACCTGGTGCTCACACTGACTCTCTGAGAAAGGTGATAAAGTCTCATCCAGCCTAAGAAAAGATCTCTGCAATCCTGCTGAGGACTGAGCACTCAGGATGCTCATTTCACTGTGTGACCAGCACAGGACCCACACAGAGACATGAGAGGAGAGCAGAGGTGACTGTGGAAGCTGCCAGTCAGGGTGTTACAGCAAACCACAGGGCTGGGGGTGGGAAAGAAGCACAGCTCTCTCCAGGGGATTGAGCATGAAACAGGGTAGATTCAGTACAGAAAAGGATGCCTGAGTTAAGGAGCGTGCACAGCTCACTAGGAAGTGATGCACAGAAGACCTCAGGAAAAATAAGATGTTTTCCTGGCTCTGTTGGGTGATCCTGCTTAAGTCATGCCCCATATTCTGCATTTACAGACATGGGTCATGCCCCATTTTCTGCACTGTGCGTATAGAAAGTTATTTTGAAGTGAGATAGGGTGCAAAATCAAAGCAGAACAACTATTCTGGGTTAACTCCCCAGGTGGCTTCTTATTCTAGAGTGACAGTACCTTTTTCTAGTTTAACTCACTTTAAAAATAGATTAGGCCAATGGTTCTCATCTGCAAGGCCATGGTAGCTAGTCTGCTGCTTTTAGAGTGTTCTTAATTGGAGCCTGGATATGGGGACATGGGGGGCTCCAGAATGCAGATGTGACACTCTAAACTTGGAAACATCACATTAACTTAAACCAGGAAAAAAACAACTGCCTGCAGGAGCGTCTGCACAGACACCACAGCTTTACCTACAGCACGTGCATGGGGACACACCTGGGCAGGGGATAGCCCATGCAATGTACCCAACCCACCTTAAACCAAATGGCAGTAGATGAGACCCACAACCTGCCCTTTGCACACACCCAAAGGCCTCCTTATAAAGCCATTTTTGTTTGAGGTTCATTTGAATTTGCCATTTATTAAGCTTCCATTTAGCCCCATTAATCACAGCCTATCAAGGTCTTTCAAATGCAAACAGAAAAGCACCCAGCAACTGCACTTCCCTGTTTAGCCTTCTCCTGCTGGAACTATGGAAGGCTACAAAGCTGGAATATGCCGACCCACCTGTGCTTTTCAACCACTTCCCATGGGATGAAATCAGCTGACTATTCCAGAAAAAAACCAGACTGATCTCTTTGCCTGACAGCTACCATATTCAAGGAGAGCAAACAATGTGTTGTGCAGGAGAAAGAGTATCCCTGTGAAAGTCAAGGGGAGAGGCAGACGGGTGGTTCTGGCAGCTCTCCTACCTGCATCAGCACATGGATGCTGGGACAGCCAAACCACCTCTGTCAAAAGCTTTGTATTTCCTACCTGGACCTCTAGAGCCAGAGATCTCAGAGCTCACCTAATCCTCCTCAAACGATACACCATTTGTTTGCTTTGTTTGGGTATTAAGGCTTAGCCTTCCTCAAGCTACTCTTTTTTTTTCCTAGGTGCCTACGTGGCTGTTAACCTCAGTACTGACACGCTTTTGAGAGCCCTGAAAGGAAAGGCTCCATTAGGAAGAGCCACATCATTCCGAAGGTGATGTTCCCCAGCCGGCGAGAGCCAAGGGTGCTGCCGAGTCCTGACCCAGTCCAGCATCAGCAGTTCTCACTGACGAGCCCTTTCCCACTTTGCCATGAGACTCAGGGTGTTGAATTCATTCCTCACACCTCCCAAAGTCTTTCCTCTGCCCATCCTCTGTGCTCTTTGCTCAAGCCAAGTGCAGCTCTGCTTCCCAAAGTGAGAACACTCCTGATTTTGGGGGAAGGTGCAGGTGATTCCTATCCACAATTACCTGTCTCTTATGCTGCTGCTGGTGCCAAGGCACGTTGTGCTCCACACTGAGCCTGCCACTGAGCAGGACCAGGTGTAGGAGTGGGCTTTGGCTTACTCAGAGCTGAAGTCAGGTTGTTCCTGTGCACCATGGGTCCCCTGCACCTCCACCCCAGCCAGCAAAGCACCCGGACTCTGCTGTCCCTTCTGTGTCACCTTCAAAAAAAACTTTAAAAACACAGTATCTCTCTCTATATATATAAATAAAAACTATGTTGGAAAGTAAAAAGTGACAGTCTACAAATGTACATGCACTAAACAAGGCTTTTGCAAGCAGCAGAGCTGGTGTCAGCCGGCAGCAGCACAGCAGAGCGGTGCTGTCGAGGCGAATGAGCGCGGGGGCACTCGGAAAGGAGACGAGGAGAGACAAGCAGGTTAATAGAAGACGACAGATTTCTAGTAAGATTGCGATAAGCCTCTTTAAACTTCCCTAAAGGATGAGCCAGCTGGCAAGACCATCCTAGGAGGTGGTGTAAGTCGACTAACAGCCTTGCAGAAAGCCAACAGCTGACCCCTTTCACACGTCCCAGCTCACTCCGGCAGCTCCTTAAGCAAGGAAAGCTGAACACACCATACCTGGATGCTTCCACCCTGGCACTCACCTGCAATTCCAGCCCTCCTTGCAGAGAAACCACCAGCCCTGAACTGTTTAGAACAAGCAGCAAGGTCAGGCTGACCGTGAGCGTGGGCAGAGCACGTGGCCCCATCCGGACACACAGTGGGACTAATCCTGATCTGTGTTCCCAGTGTCAGGCATGTTAGGGAAGTGGCACATCACTCCTAAAAAGGGCTTTGCCAAAAAAGGAATGGGGATGTCAAGGTGATAAGCAGGTAGCCTCCATCTCGTTTTCACTTCCTTCCTAAATTCAGCTCTGTTGGGATCTGCCACTGAGCCAAGTCCTCCAAAACTATTACACCCTGGTGAGTGGTTTCACCCTCTCAGAAGGAAGAGAAGAGGGCTATCCACAGGGGAAGGCAAGCTTGATGTGTTAAGATTTTTATCCTTTAGAGGATGATACCTTCAAAACCTGCTGGAGGTGGTGTAGACACCACACCCAGGCATGGCTGACAGAAAGAGCTCACTGTGTCTCCTTCTCCAGTGCCACAACAAAACCCCATGACTATTTGAAACTGGAGGTTTCATCTGGAGCAGCATCTTCTTCAGGATGAAGAACAGCAGTAGCCAATTTGTTTGATATCAGGAAAGTTTTTCTTCTTAGGCCAATTAGCCGCTGATATAAGTTGCCCACTAAGGTCACTGAATCATCATTTAGCAGTTTCAAAGCAGACAAGATGAACTGCAGGCCAATTTCCCCCCTCCAGCTCAATGAGTGATTCAAAATGCAGTTAATGATAGTGGCTCATAAGTATCCGGCAGAGGATTTGAGAGAGCAATTTATTACCCAAAATGAGACTGATTTCTTTCAAGCTAAGGCAGCTCAGCTGGTGAAGATGTAGGGCTAGATTCTGCCATGTTACTTTACAGTCTTTAAATACCCAAAAGCTGCTAAACTCGAGTCAGAAAGCAAAAAGGAGAAGCAGATCCAATGTTAAGGAAGCTCACAGTTAAAAGCCATTTTGTCACCAGTGGGCAAAAGACCGGGAAAAGAAATGAGTAACAACCAACAGAAATTTCAGCACAAATCCTGTATTTCTGTGGGTTTATATAAGATAAAAATGAAACATCCCCTCATCCACAAAAACTTCGTTATTTGTCAACCTCAGCTCCATAACCAGTAAACACTGGTTGATGTTTTTCTTCCTGCTGGATGAAATGTGCCTCAAGGCAACAGGCATTTTATAAATTATTAAACCAAGGGAAAATAAGGTTCCAACAAAGTGACTGCAGAAGTGATGCAGAAGCACCAAGGAGCTGGTACAGTTGGTACCAGAACACTCACACAGGGTCATTTTTCCTGCAACAACGGACAACAAAAAGACATTGTTAGAAATGCACAGCCTGGACACGTGGTCTTGATGGCAAAAAGAAGACATGATATCTCAGCATTTCATCACATCCACCACAGATATCTGAAGTTCAACACTTTAAACTTTATTTTTCTTATGAAATAGTCACTTATGCTTTCCAGTCAGAAGGAAAATAAGCTTTTTTTTTTTCAACCTCATGAGAGATCCCAGAACATGAAGAAAAACCCATAAAAATAATGCAGTAAGAGTATTTTCAATATCATCCACAGTTTCTGATCCAACCCGTAGCGCAGAGATTAAACAAGGAAGGCAAAAACATAAATAAAAAAGTATTCTTCACAGTCAGGATTTAATACATCACATCTTTCACAACAAACTCAATCTCACACCAGATTAAGTTCAGTTCCAGCCAGAAAAATCCCTTCTGCTTTCTGCCATAACAGCACTTGTCCCTTGCATCTGTGAAAAAAAACACTCAACAGTAAGGGCAGGGCTCGGGACTCAGGGCCAAGGAAGGCTGGGTCAAGGCGAGATGTAGGGCAGCCCAGGCAGCTGCTGCCCCCGAGGTTCCCTGAGCTATTGTTAGGGAACAGGAGGGCTCAGAGATGGATTTGGGGTTTTTTTCCCAGGTTTGTGAACTCTCTCCTTTCCTAGATGATTTGTGCAAAGTCACTTTTCCTGCTACTACTCTATTGCAGATTGAAGCATCATCCTCATCCTCAAGCAGTTATCACAATGCAGAAAAGATCTTTTCATAAGTGAACAAAGAGATAAACATGAACTTGTTGGCTCGTCAGAGTCAACCAAAAGCACCTCTACCACCAGTGACACCTCAGGCCCTGGAGCTGGAGAAGGCACTGAAGTTCAGGCTGAAGTTCCCCTGGTCTGCCAGTATCCAAAGGAGACTCTGCAAGAAACTCCTTCATCTCACACAGAAACCAGCACTTGCAATTCTGATGCCATTTCAGGAATTACAGTTGCTTCTATTTTGCTACCTCGAGTAAATTTCTTCCACGCCCCAATCGTGCCAAAAGGGAGAGGAATTCTAAGCAAAACCCATTCACTACCAGACCAAGGCATCCGCATCTACAGCGCTTTGTGTCTCGCACGATGACTCACGGTACAGATGACACTTAAACACCAGCGACAAAAGCTCCATGGACTAAAAACTGCCTTGAAAGGAGGCACCGCGTCCTCATCAGTGGATGCGCCCACCATAAGGTCACCGGCCGTGCCGGGATGAGCCGCTGCCGGGGAGGGCAGCCTTACCCCAGCGGCTCCTGCCAGCCCGGTCCGGGGCTGTGCGGGGCTGGAGTTACCGAAACTCCGCGTTGTGACCGCGGCGGGACCCGCGCCGCGCCCCCGGCACCGCTCCCGCGGGCAGCACCGCGGCAGCCACGGCGCCAACCCGCAGCATCCCGCCGGGCCGAGCCGAGCCCGGCCGAGCCCAGCCCGGCCGAGCCCAGCCCGGCCGAGCCCAGCCCTAACCCCCGCTCCCCGCCCGGCCCCGCACTCACCGCGGCAGCTCCGCAGCGGGCCCGGCCCCGCGCTCCGCGGGCAGCGGCCGCTCAGGAGGGAGGCACAGGGAAGGCAGGAGGAGGCAGCGGCCGCACAACCCCGATCGCCGCCCGCCTCCGGCCCCGGCCCCTCCTCGGGGCGGAGCTGCGGCCGCTGCCGGGGCCGGGGGCGGGCGGGGACCGGCGCCCGCCCCCCGCCCGTCCGGCAGGTGAAGGCGCGGAGCATCCCCGGGGATGCTGCGGGAGCGGCCGCTGCAGGCTCTGGGGAATGAGGGCTCGTCCGCGTGGGACGGGCGGGGCTGTTTGTGCCGCCAGGGGGGTAATTAAGATAAATAAATAAATTGATTCATATTTTTAAAAAATTCTTTGAGTTTTGGTGAAAGGTCGTACCCCTGCCTGCGGCTACCCAGCTGCCTGTAGATAACATTTCCCCCGACTTCTGCCTGAGCACAAGACACACGTGCTGCTGTCCCTGCTAAAACTGGAAGATGGATATGTGCCTTAGAAACTGTTTTGCCCGTTTTTTTGGCATAAATAGCCAAGCCCACCAGCAGGTTCCTATTTGCCACAGAGCAATTTGATGTTAGGGTGAGGTCACAGAGAATTTTTTAGGGAAAACTAAAAACCACCCCCAATGCAATGTAACATCACATCAGGGCACTAAACATAGTGACTTATACCAAAACCAAATGCCATTCCTGAAGTGTGCCTTATGCCCATTTTATAGATAGGTAAAAGGAGGCAGATAAGAGCCTTTGTCAGGAGTCAAAACAGTCACCAGAGCTGGGAGAGAAGCCAAGAAGCCTCCAGGGCCATGGAGTGGCACTGAGAAGCCCATACTCACCCACTGGGAGTAGAGCAGAGAGGATTCCTCATGCTGCTGTCAGATATTGTGTCTGGGATTGCTTGTTTTTTCTGGGGTGAAATAGGTTTCAGAAGGCTTGGACAATTAATCTCCATCAATACTTTTTCTCCTTGGGAAAGGGCCTCCACCCAGACTGAACAGATCAAGGGGAAACAGCTCTGACATCAAGCTGTGGAGTTTCACTAAAACCCTTCTAGCTCAACAAAGGCCTCACAGGTAACAAACCTGGATCTTTGCAATTGTACATGAGTGTGAAAGAGCATCCACAGGATAAAGGTCTGATTTAGGTGGGAACTTACTCTGACACCTGACTAGGAGCTCTGTCCAGAATTCACGTATTACTGCTGCAACATGGTAAAATCACATTGTAGGAGTCACCAACTGACAAATGGAGACGTCTTAACTGTAAGACTTGTCTTCGCATATACAAAAACCTGGAAAACAAAGCTGATGGGAAGAAAGTGATTCCATGTCCTCCTCCTTACTGGATCCACAGAGATAGAGATGCAGGATGGATGGATGGGAAAATCTTTAGCCAAGGTAAAGGTAATTACAGATCTGGGACTGGACTTAGATCACCAGCCAGAGATCTTGGCAGCCCTGGGCTGTGCAGGATAGAGGTAGCTTTCCAAAGCCTAGGTCTGGCAGTGGGTCTTAGCCCAGGGCACTGAAGAGCTGACCAACTTTGGATCAGTATCTGAAGTCCATAATTCAGTTGTCTGTTTACTGAAAGTGTGTTGTAAGCACAGCTGCTTTCTGAGGCATGTATGGTAATGAAGGGGGAGTCACATAAATACACTGGCTCTGGGCCAGACCGGTGAGTCAGCATAAAGAGCTGAAACGTAGCTTAACAGCTAGAGGATCAAAAAACCCAAAAACCCCCTCAGTTCCTGTTCAAATTTGGGTATGAGCATTGTGATTGAGAACATAAGGACAGCCATCACCTTAGCAGGCTCTTGCAGTGCCCAGGGCCCAGGATAGGAGAAGGTGGAGACCTTCAGAGCAGAGGGAGGGCTGAGCACATCAGAGAGCCCGCAGGCATCTGCATCATCCTCATTTTTCTGGCAAATCAAAGCCTTTGCTTCACTTGCCAGTAGAAAGCTTTGGATCTAAAAGAGAAATACAATTTGTTTGTTTTTTATTCCAGTCAAAATTCACTGCATCAAATTCTTTCTTTTTTTCCAGTACAGATAAAATTTTGCAGAGATCTAAGTCTCTGAATAAGAGACATTTCAAAGGTGAAGTTTCATCAAAAGCACTACTAAAACATCCAGCATTTTCAAGGACCCAGTTCCTACTGTCCCCTTCCTCATCCAGTATTCAAGCCAATTTCACAGGTATTTTTGGTCCCTCGAATTCCTTTCTTTAGGAATTTGTTAGAAAGGTTTCATCCTGGCCTAAGAACACCCAGGCCTAAGAACAGGATTTTTCTCTTGTGCTTTTATAATATATAAGTTATTTAACGGTCAGATGAGATGCTGGTATTTAATCAAGTTTTCTGGATTAAATAAATAGATAGGAAGCTGTGTGATTGAAGGACACTGAGCAGCCTCCATGGCTCGGAAGCACAGAAGGAGCTGCCGGTCTTGGGCTGTGCTGGGAGTTTAAAATGAAGTGAGGTGACAGTAAAAGTCCTGCCCTTGCTCTGCAGGTGTGCGGGGCACGTGTGTTTGCAATTGCTGCCTCACCGTGCCCTCAGTGGTGCCAGCTTGTCAAAGCACAGCGCGGAGCGTGGGTGGGCTCCAGGAGCCGAGTGCCACGGCAGGAGCGGTGCCCGCAGCCCAGGCTCGAGCTGAAGGTGCTGCGCCATTTTTCCTCTCTCTGCTACAATTTCCACTTCCATCTCTGAGGTTTTAATGCTCTGGCAAAGTTCTTCATGGTGTTTCAAGGTCTCCTGCTGTATTCTATTCCAGCAAAGAGCTGCTGTCACAGAAGCAAGGCTGATGGCAAGCAAGTAGACCATGTCCTTATTTAAACCTACTGCAAAGGAGCACGAGCCTCTGCAAAGCAGAGGAGCACATCCTCTCCAGTGTCTGCACAGCACAGCACCACTGACAATGCTCATGGACAGTGTCCAGTAGCGCAATGAGGGCTGGGGAGAAGAAATAAGCCATGAGACAAAAAGTGAAGGCAGAAGTTGGTCATAGTGAGCCCTAGGGCTTACCCAGTGCAGGAGGTAAAGCCAGTTGGGCAAGGGAGGCATGGAAAGCAGTGGGAGGATTCTGGAAATGAAAGTGGGCAAGACAGAGATGGGGAAAACACAAGGAAATAAGCAAACTTGCAGATGAGGGCAAGAGGTTTTGAATAGAGAGAGTGGCAGGAAATCAGTGGTGAGGCACAGGAGAACTGTGGGGTGGTGAGAGGGGAGGAGTGATTCACCTGTAGGTGTGGGTTCTTTAGAAGGAAACAGCAAGGGAGAAGAAATGGAAATGATGCTTAAACCAGGGGGTTGCCAGTGGTGAAACACTATCTTAGAGAAAGATACAGGACTAAGAACATTGACATTGGTTATTCTCTGTAAAACAAACAAATAAACAACAGATTCAAGGGCTTAGAAAGTGCTGAAGTCATGGGAAGGCTCTCAAATGTCTTACAGAAGGGCACATGGAATAACTGGGGTCTGACTGAAAAGGAAAATTAGAAGAAGGAAATCTGTAAGAGAATAGAGGACACAGGAGGACACCGAGGGAAAGCTGAAAGCAGCATCAGAAATGTGGGACTAAAAGAGACAGAGGCGTAGATCTGGGATATTCATGCTGATTTAGGTAGAGGGCCATGACAGGAAATCAAAGATTAGCTGAAGAATAAACCAGGATGCAAAAAGAGAGAGTGCATAGAACTGGTACATCAGAATTAAAAAGTGCTGTAGCAAGAGAAGCCAAAAGTAACTAATCTTTCATTTTCCAGCATTAAATCAGTAAGGAAACAACTTTAAAAAGACTGGCAGGATGGACCTTGACCTTCAGGACCATCACTACACCTGTGCTAGGAAAACCCCCACCACACCGGGCAGTGAACTGGCACAATGACTTCCTAGCAGTCCAACAAGCCCTCCAAGTATATGCTCACCACTGCAGAAAAATTAAGACTTGGGATGGTGCCAATGGGCAGTTTGTACCTTGTAAATATAGCAAAACAAGAAAAAAGATTAATTGATCAACACCCAATACTTGTATGACACATCCTTGTCACAGGCTGCCACTCATTCCTCCTCTTCTGTAGGCACAAAGGCCAACTCCCTACGGGCAGAACATTCAGCACTGGCCCCAGCACTCACCCAGGGCAATGAATGCTGCCATGTTAACATCCAGGACTTTCCCAGGAGGGCCACCTGCAAACATGAAAGCCAGGAGCAGGTTTGGAGAGCAAATCCCTGTAAACGCACAGGGAGCCGGGACCAGGTTGACCTATGGACGATTTCAAGCCTTGACAGGAAAGAAATATTACAGGCTGATGGGCAAAGATCCACGACTTGCAAGGATATGAGTTAAAATCCCTGTGGTTAGGAGCTGGCTGCTTGCCCAGCGTGAAACTGTATCCCTGTTATTAGTAGCGTGCTCCTCCTCATCCTCCAGCCAAAGGAACAGGCACTGCTTGCCCCACCTTATCACGGGTGCCTGTACCAAGAGCATCAGGTGAGCATGTCCATAGGGTCATTCGAGTGCTTGGCATGAAATCCTATGGGGGTTTGCTTTTGGGGTGTTGGGAGGGGGAGGTGAGGGAAGGAGGCAATTGCTTTGGTGGTGGTTTCCTCCTCCCAGCTCTGCACAGATGCTTAGGTGGCAAGTGAAAATTGCACTGCAGCAATTGCACTGCAGAGCCCACCAGAGCAGCTGCAGACCTGCTGCTTTAATTTCACAATTAATCCCTACCTCTTCTCTAATGCTTTGAGTCCCTGATGTGCCTCCCTCTTGCTGTAGCAGAGCAGAGAAACATTTGGAGTATGTGCCATCTCCAGCAGTTTCTTTGGAAGATCCCCCAAACAACACAGCATTTCTTTCTGCCAATGATTTGCAGACCACAAACATTTATATCATCATAGCTCTGCATCTTATTTCTTTCCTCCCACCCTCACATGGCAGTTAATACCTGTTACTTACCTTCTTTCAGAGCAGGTTGGGGAAATTAATTAGAAAGACTGTCTAAGGATGAAAACTTGGCACCTGGCTGGAAATTTTAACAGTCAGCAGTAAGCTGGTTTGTCTTTATGTCTCTGAGAAGCTTTGAGGGCAAGAAGTTTTAAGGGCCAGATACAACTTACAGACTAAAAGAGAAACGCACAAAACTGCTGGTTCTGTACAACCTCCTTGTACTGACATTAGTAATAGATGCTGTCTCAGGGAGTTTAAAGGTGACAGCAACTAATGAGGAGGGGAACCTCAAAAAACAGCCTCCAAAAAGACTGAATCAGAAGCAAGACCCTCTGGCTCCCTTAAAACAGGCATTTCTTGACAGCCCTAGGGTCACTTCTGAAAGATTTCAGGAAGAAAATACCATATCAGGCAAAGCAGGATGTTCCTAAAACATCTCAGCACTGGACTACTGAATGATGGTTTAGCTTTTAGATAAGACAATGCCATTTTATTTGTGACTGTCACTCCTGATAGTATCCTTGAATTTCTCAGTTTCTGGCCTTGAAGTAATCACCCAGCTCATAATTCACTTGTGGAACAATGGGCCTTCACCTATGTTTCACAAAGCTGATAGAAATTCAGAAAATAATTGCCGTGCTCCTGTTCTCCAATGTGGGGGCTGCACTCAGAGAAAACAGAGACTTGCACAGAAACCCAGAGCAGAGCTGTGCTACCATGTTCGGTACGCCAGCAAAACAGGGTTTACACTGTCCTCAGAAACACCTGCAGCACCACACATTTCTTTAACCTCTGGTTTCTTTAGTCTGTTAAAAAAAGTCCCAACTCAACAACATACCCTTTGATCACAGGAATACAGCAGTGTTAAGTCTAATGGCAAATACAAAGTGCAATACCAGTTTTGAAAGCAAATGTCAATTTTGCAGAGGACTGTGCGTTTTAGAGGGAAGGTCAGAGCACTACCAGGGAAAAACATGATATTTTCTACCCAGCTCTCACATACTGGTCCCATTAAAGAGCCTTCCACCTTCTATTAGATAGCCATTCATTGGAATTAATTAAAATATCTCCTGTGCACTGCACTTGAAACTCATCAGTGCTTTGTCCTCATTTGTGAGCTTCCTCCCCAGTTTAAGCAAATATTGCCCAATAATCTGGTTTACACTAAGCACGAAACGTTTAGCCATGAATTCTCTGTGGCATTCAGGTATTGACAAGCTGAAGGGTTTAAGGGTGTGCCTGGCATTTCTGTTGAGATATACAACTGGGCAATGTATTTCTAATCCAAGCTCAGAGAGAAACTTGGCTTCAGAGCCCTTTGGAACTGGAAAACTGCGAACAGGTTTCCCAAATCATAACCCCAAGCCCTTGATTTGGTCTGGCACATAACCCTAGAGATGAATCAGCCATGCCATATCTTGAAACCCACTCAGTCCCCTGGTTCTGCTGTCTGAGGAGCTTCATCTTCCAGTTTCCAGATGGGTTTGGTCACAGGAGTTTCTCTCCAATCATTCCCATGGCTCTGGCACTTTGACTCAGGTCCTGCTCCACTCCTGAGAGCGACCACACACTTGTTTTCCTGGACCAGCACCCCAAAGAGGGCCCATGAATGGCCAGCATCACCATCTCAGCTCTGAGAAAGTCATTACAATAGGGTACCAGACAGCTTTACCTGGCTGGTCCAACCTGGATGCTCCAAGTTCATCAGGACTTGACCATGTGTGAAGCAAAAGGGCGTGAGGAGACTCTTAATGCTGGAGCTGCTGCTCAGAGCCTGGGCAGCACACACACTGTACTGTCCCATGGGGAAGTGATCCTGACAGCCCATGCATCTTTAATGATGCTCTCTGCAGAGAACACATTTGATAGCTGAAGGCATAAAAGCCTCAGCAGGAGTGTCAGAAGCCTTTGTCCATCTTTTAAAGCCAGATCTAGTTTCTACAGTTAATGAAAGTCCCCCTGTTAGTTTTAGCAGGGCTGGACTCAGGGCTTGAGCAGCAAAGTGCCAGGAAAGCCACAGATCAGACATAGAGTTCTGGGAGTCAACAACCAGGTTATAAGGATTTAAAACCGGATATTCCATGTTTGGGACTTTCTCCTCCATTAGAAGGATGGCTTTACTGGTCAGCTGCCCTGACAGCAATGATACTGTCCAAACACAAGAGACTGCTGCAGCAGCCCTCAGACAACCAGGGTTATGTTTTTAAGGGTACCAGAGTCCACCCTCTCACACATGTCCAGTGTTTCCAAATGAGGATACAATGCCTTTGCTCTTTAAATATAAAAATTCATATTTAAATAGTCAGCAATTAAGAACAGTGAAAACTAAACAACACCGAGAGACATATCAAGATGCAGCCCTTTATCAAAGTTTCTTGACATTAGAAATACAGACTCAAGGTTAAGGTATCCAGCCTTAATTGAATATTCAGTATTACACAACGCACACAGCACTAAAAGCAACATCAAGATTCTTTACCACCACCACCACCCCCGAGGCTATTGAGACCTGGTTTAATGATGTATCAAGACAACCTAACAGAGCAGAACACACGGAACAAACCCCATTGCCTGGGAATGCACAAGTTGCTCCTGCCCAAAACTTGGCATATTTTTCCCCTTGTATTGAGCTTTTAGCAAAGCAGATGAATGTTTTTTCCCTTTCTCAGTGCATTCAGCTGTCAGTTTGGGCATGGATCTGCATCTGTTGCAGGTTGAGATGTTTGTAATTGCTTTCTTATGTATTCCAGTTAACTAGCTCTGTTCATGTTACAGAATAAATGAAAGACCATCTTTCCACTGAGATCCTAATAAGCAAAAAAAAAAAAAAAAAATCAAGAAGACAACTGTAACAAGAAAAGTGCTGATGACAATATACACTGTGCTGCAGTATTTAAAATGAGGAAAAAAATTGTTTCTAATCAATATTAATTGGAATTTCCTGCTCTGAGAGCCTGAATGCTTATTAAGTGTCTGCTTCCCAGCTCTACCACTCAGTCTGTTAATGGGCATTACTCCCCAACAGAGTTTGTCTTTCTAATATGTTTTGACACAAGGATGATCTACGGGAAAAATAAATAAAAAGGAAAAAAAAGGAGCAAAGAGCAAGATGATTATTGTTTCACGAGTGAGTTTTGCTCACATACTCCTCCATTTTCTAAGAAATAAAACGGGTTATTTCTAGTTCGTTAGAAGATCTGGTGCCTGACCAGGCAGAGCACAGAGGGCTTAATTTCGAGTTCTTACAAATGTCCCACATCCTCTCTTCCCTGAGGGCACTTCTGCTGTTTGTTCAACAATAACTCCATTTAACTATGTAGTTATTCTGCTCTAAAGGTGACTGGATGTATAAAAACTCACAGCACTTGGGATGGAGTTATCAAAACAGAGCCTTTGCCATCTACAAAAACATCTGCAACACCTATTTCAGTCTGAAAGCCTTAGAGGTGTTGACTCATTAGCCAGGACATAAACACAGAGCTACCACACTGCTCAAGTTCCCAGGAAAGCATAATTGTGGAAAGGAAGATGGCATTCTAGAAATGTAAAAGAACTTTGTGTAAAGTTATTACAAAGCACACAAGACTTACGATAACTGCTTAGCATTTAATTTCACTTTCATTTTTCTTTCTTTTTTTTTTTTTTTTTTAAATCCACCCACGAGTGAAGGAATAAAGCCCTTTTGTTTGAAATGAGCCCTCTTGAAGGCTCAGTGCAGAATCCCTGCAGAGTTAATGGTGTAATGGCTCTGTGCTGGTTACCAGCAGAACTTGAACTGAGGACTCAGGGCACCAAACAGGCCCCAAAGGGGAGGGCTCAGCTCCCAGCAGCACCTGGGTGCCCCAGGGCTCTGCAAGCCTGACTAAACCACTCTGTGCTAACTGCACACATTTCCTAAGGGTTTTTAAGTAGGATTATTCTGGAAGGGGAGATTTATGATGGCTAATCTGAGTAGTCTCCATTTCTTAGGGAGTTACAGTATTTTTATACTTATAAGAGAAATACAGCCTTGGATTGGAGTTTAGGAAGAATTTGGGATGGTTGTCTCACAACAGGCTGGAGCATGGTCAAGCTGTTCCTCAGTTTGATAAGATGCTTTGGCATCCATGCTAAGTTACTCCCAAGGGACACTGGCAGTGGTTAAAGTGGGAGACTTCTGGTCTGTCTTGTGCTAACAGATGTCTGCATCCAGGTTTGCCAGCTTGGGATGAAGACTCTCAAAACAGCCACCACAGCCTTCAGGTCTGGGATTAAACTACCCATCCCTTCCTTAGAAGCCCCTACTCATGACTTCAGGACACTAAATAATGTATAATGCAAAATGCTATAGCTAAGCTTCTCTGGTAAAGTCTTAAATTTTCTTGGTAATGATGTTTTAGAGGCATATGGAGGGGAGGAATCAGTGAAGTCACCCAGAATACAGATTTATATCTATTAAGTCTCATAGCTGCAGTGAGTATTAGCAGTAAAAATTATTTTCTTGGCTGTGCCTTAAATCACACTCCAGGAAGTACTTATGATACCTGGACTACAGCAAGAAGATTGATGTTAAAATCTCAGTACCTTGTATCAAGGAGATATTCCGACCCCTGATCATGGAACTATGGAAAAAAATCTAGATCTGAAATACAGTAGGAAAAAAGAAAGGTTTCCAAAAGCAATGAATGTTGGTTTAAGTCTGCTCCCACAGATATCAACAGAAGCCATGTCCCGAGCAAGGGACAAAATCTTGCCTTTTCCCAGATGTGAGAAGTTTTAAGTCCTCAGTGAGGTATGTGTGTGTGTATGTATATATATACACATACATACATATACTCAGAGGGTAATTGATGTTTCAGGTTTAACTTCTTTTTTTAAAAAGTCACTCTTTGCAGCACTCGTGAACACACAGATGTTGAGGCCCACTTTGGAAGCCAGGCTCTGGCAGCATCATGCCCCAGTCCATGGGCAAAGCCCTGGGAGCCCCCTTACAAATCCCAGCTCAAGGACAAGGTGTTGCAGTGCTCCCCTGGGAGCACAAGGACTGCAGGGTTGAGGTGCACTATTGTCTCAAACACATAGAGAGGGATGTAGAAAAATCCTCTCCTTTTTTACTAATTCATGCAGGCAGCTCATTTCACTTCTTAGACAAGAATTAATGGAATTAATGGGTTGCTACAAATTCCTTATTACTGGAAAGCTGATGCTTTCACTGTCTCTGCTCGACACAGGCACAGAGCAGCATTGGAAGGGAAAAGCCCATGTCACTTCCTTTGGCTCTCTCATGGCCTGGGAGAGACTCAGTTTTGAGATAACCAAGAGCTCTTAAGTTAACTCTGGACAGGCATGAGCCCTGTCCCTGCCCAGAGGGACTGCAGGAGGAGCCAGAAATCCCAGATGGAGGCACATGGGAGGTGTGTACCTGGCTGGCCCTAGTCCCGCCCTGGGTCACAACCTCATTTTTCTTCTGAGCATCTCAACCAGTGCTACTGGACACCTCCATTTGCTGTGAATTTAAAAATAACCCAAAATAACCTGTTTGGGTTCCAAGGCTCTAGCACACAACACAACAAACCCTCAGCAGCATTAACCCCTCAAGGACTCAGCCAACACTCCTCCACCTCTTCTCCACTGAGGGAATCATTCACCTCAAAATCCAGCCAGTTGATGCCTTCCACAGTGTACCAAGGCAGCCATCAAATGTGTCACCAAAAACACCCATGATCAGACATCACATCAGTGTCAATCAACCCACACAGGGCATCACTAACAGAAAAATAACTCTTAGTTGTTGTCCTGTACAGCATCCCCCTTTCCCAGATATCCATGCAGGGTGACAGTCCCTTCCCTTCAGCAGCAGTGGCAAGCACAGCCACTACCAGGCTGTGGCTCAGCGAGTCCCCAGCAAACCTGGCAGGACCATAAAGGAAAGTGCTCAGGTCTTGGCAGACCTGGTTAAACTTGTTCAACCTGAATACTCCACTTCAGCCTAAGCCTGAGCATACCCACAGCACCACTAGAGACAGGTCCCTGACTCCTGGCACCAAGCCTGTGAGAAACAGGCACTGTTTTCATCAGTGCACTCAGCAGCATTGCCAGAGTTGTTTCGGTAGAGATTTTAACTCTCTACAGGGCCACCAGGCTGTTGTCCACACTGTGACAGACCTGTCATAGCAAGAGGAGAAAGCAAAGCTACAGCAGCTCTCTGGCTTTTCCTCTTCCTTCTTACTTCCCTTAGTCACCCCCAGGGCTCAGCCTGGCCAGGCGCAACTATGACACGCAAAGGTTCTGAGAGTGAGGGTCAACAGCCCCAGGAGCAGGAGAAGCAAATAATCACACAGGGGACTGCATGCTACATGTTTTCAGCCAGCTGAGAGAGAGGGAAACTGTCAGTTCTGATGCCGGCAAATCATGATGAGACGCTTCCCTTTCCTTCTTCTCTTCGGAGCTTTTCTCTGAGGAGGTACAGTAGGAAACGTTGTCTGAGAGCCTCCTCTCAGTTCAAGAGTTAGGATAACTGTGGCTTAGACGTACCTGCAGCTTTCTTTACTGTTTACTGTATGAAAACATCTCCTCTATCTAGAGTGAACCTCCTTCAAGCAAAGCAGAGGGAGTCTGTGACCACTGCAGGGGTTCTGCAAGGAGCTCTGCCAGAGACTCCTGCCCTGCAAAAGCCCCATTCCAATCCCACCTTCAGCAGCCACCCATCCCACAAAGCTTTAGCCAAGCAGGGATTTGAGCCAGGGGTCTAACAGGAGTTAGAGGACTCCTTGGGAGAACCTGGGATGGGATGTCACCAACATTACTCCAGTACAGAAATAAAAGTAACAAGTCACAGAGAAACAGTACCTGTTTTGGAGATAGCCTGTTTCCCACCTGTCTAATAGCAGCCATCAGCAAATGCAAGCCAAGAGACACAGAATTTCTGAAATCACACAGCTGAGAATAAAACCCCTGTGAGATAAAGCTGATTCCCACCTGGACATTCTCCACACTCATTATCCCCATCCTCCTGAGCTCATCTCCTGCCTACTCACCCCCCACCCACACACTGAGCCCACCACCAAGCACTCAAACCCACTCACCCAGCACAGGCACAGCTGGGCAGAATCCCTTTTATTCTGCAAGGATTAGAAATGCTCCAACCAAATGTAATTACTGCAGTAATGTGTCAAGCAAAGTGGAGGTGGTGAATAGTTCATGCTGTCTTATTTAGTGGTAGGTGATTAGTTAAGTTGTAGGGTTGTTTTTTCTTTTTCTTTCTTAATCTTTCACTCTTCTGTAAAAAATTCAATTTGCCTTAAGGCAGCATTGAGAGCTGATACCGACCTAATCCCTCAGCAGCTCAGACCTGACCTGCTGCAAATTCCCACCTCTATCACAAAACCACATTCCTCTCCCTGACAACACAATGGCCCCTGGATCCTTTTACCTTCAGACCCTGCCTAAAACCTGTGCTGCAGAACACATTATGTAATAGTGAATCAAAAGTCAAATCTGAGCCAGCAGATGAAAATGTGTTTTGCTTGTTTGGCAGCCCTGAAAAAGCAGCGTTAAATATTTTCTACAGTTCTTTCTTTGAAGGCTTGCAGGCTTTCCTTCCCCTCTCTTCCCTGCTAGGGTCTTAATCTTTCTGCTCAGCAAACATTAATTCTCTTTTGTCCTGCTAATGTTAAAATTAACACGTCTGTTCATCGCTCTTCCTCCCTTCCCCATACACCTAATTGACCATTATCGCTAATAATGTCAGCAGAGATCTGGGGGGAGCGGATACTTAACACCAAAGTACTCCTGGGGAAGGCTCAGGGAGAAACTACAGGCAGAAATAAGCACTTATTTCTTCTTTCAGCCCCGTAGAAACAGAGAGCTTGACATACGCTCTCCTCTCTCTACATTCAGAAGTTTAAGCAAATAATTTGAAGGTCATATTCTTGAGCACAAGCTGTTTCAACACCCTCTCCATGGCACTCGATTGCATTCTCCTAAAAGTGAAACACAAGTGTACTAGTGGCCTTTTCCTCCTGAGAGATGGACACGTGGGTGTCAGTGTGCAGCTACACAGAAGGAAAAAGTATAAATGTATTGATGTTGCACCAAAAATTTGGGGTAGTGGCTCAGAGCTCGGAAGCAAACCAGCAATGTGCGAACAAGGCTATGGCACATCGTGTCAGGGTATGGATAAAACACATTCCAGCTGTGTAACTGCTCCTGCTGAAGTCATTAGTGCTGGATTTCCACCAGGAGAAGATAAATGCTCCCAGGCTCGAGGACTTGATAGCAGAAAATGAGCTGTAAGGAAGATAAAGGGATGAGGTGTCATGGCTGGGATTGTGAACCCTGTGGGATTCACCAGGGTGTTGCAGGGACAGCAGGGACAGCTACATGGGCTGCTTCACTCAGGGAAGGGCTGGCAGGGACAGTCACCCTACTTTGTACAAGTCCAAATGATAAAGATACACCAGAGCACCTTTCCAGAGCATCCCCCACACTGGTGTCCTTGACACTGATACACAGGTATGTAGGGGTGGGTGAAAATCACAGAAACACGGAATGGTTCATGTTGGAAGGGACCTTAAAGATCATCCAGTTCTACCGCCCTGCCATGGGCAGGGACACCTTCCCCCAGACCAGGTTGCTCAAAGCCCCATCCAACTGGTCTTGAACACTTCCAGGGATTGGACAGCCACAGCTTCTCTGGGCAACTTGTTCTACTGCCTCACCCACCTGATCAGGGAAGAATTTCTTTCTTATATCTAATCTAAGTCTACCTCTTTCAGTCTGAAATGCCTCTATGTGGTCAGGCTCCCAGGTTTCAAAAGCCTTTGCTGAACTGGTGCATGTGCACTAGTTATGAGCCTCTCTGAAAAGAGTCACCAAGGGTCTGGGCATGACAGGAGGGTCATTGCTACTTCTCTACACACTTTCTGCTTCCCAAAATGGCTGGGGAACGTAGTTTAACCAAAAATGGGAGAGTACTGAGAAACAGAGCATGTCTTCTGGAGAGCTCTGACAACCAAAGGCTTTCCATTCTGTTTTCCATGAAATGTTGCTGAGAGGAAAAGGGACAACTCAGGAAAATCCCACTGCTCTACCTGCGCCTTATCTGCAGCCGGGTTTGGGCCGTGATAATTTTCTTCAGTTTTCTTCACAGCCTGTTTTTGATTTGTGTTGGAAACAGTGCTGATAACACAGAGGTGCTTTAGTTACTGCTAAATAGGACTTGCACTGTGTCAAGGACTTTTCCATTCCACACCCCACCCCATCAGTCAGCAGGCGGTGGGGAAGGGACACAGGGGGGAGAGCTGATCCCAACTGACCCCAGGGATATCCCAGACCATATGGCATCATGGTCAGCACCATATTGGAGTGATGCCATTTGTCTTCCCAAGTCACTGTTACATGTGATGGAGCTCTGCTGTTCTGGGGATGGCTGAGCACCTGCCTGAACATGGGAAGTCGGGAATTAGTTCCTTGTTTTCTTTACTCATATGCATGGCTTTTGCTTTCCCTATGAACTGTCTTTATCTCAACCACAAGTTTCCTCACTTTTCTCTCAGCCATCACACTAGGGGAGTGAGCAAGTGGCTCCACAGGGGGCTAAGATGTTGGCTGGAATTAAACTACACTACCAGGGAAGGGGGATGCTGCAGGCATGAAATGAAGCTCCCTAGAATTTTCTCTCCACATTTCAAGCAAGGCATTTTGCATTTTATATTCTGCATCGATCCCATCTAATGCCTTAAACTTCTTTCCAAGAGCTAAATTATTTAAAAAATCTTCCCATTTAGTAATTCAAGGAAACTCTCTTTTCTCTGGAGAAATTATTCTATCGTTATGTTCACTAAGGAAGAAATTAAACATGATCATATTAATTATGGCTCGTCACTTAACATAAAACTATAATCAAATGGCTTTTATGTCTAAACAGTCGTGGTAGTAGTACTAGGAAATTATGGCATTAAAGGTTTGCACTTAAGTTCAAAATGTTTAAATCATACATCTCAGGATGTGATATAACCACAGTGAGGGAGGTACAACCTTTCTATTTTCAAGTAGAAACATGAAGGAACAAATCACTTTCAAAATAAACATACTTTTGCTTTCATTTCAAAGAGGTTCTTAGGATGGCTAAATAAGAAATATATTTATAATAATATAAAATACTAGTTACTTTTTTGCCTAGATTTAAGCCATGGTGCCTTCTTTAGAAAGGAAGGGGCAGACGAGTTGATCATCTTCTGACAAAGCCTGTGAAAGAAATATATGCCAAGGACATGAAGTCTGCAAAGCTGGAGCAACAGAATTTGCCACTTCTGGCAGGACTTGACTCGCTGGATTTCTATCAGCCTGGTGGGGACTGCTGGTGTCTGTATCTCCAAAGAAGTCAGCCTCAGACTTGAGGGCTGATTTCCTGAGCCAGAAAGCCCAGGAGCATTTCTGTCTGCATTTCAGGAAAACATTTCCTTCAATTCAGGAGCCAGAGCTGCTGAACCACCCACCCAGAAGGAAAAAAATAGGAAACGGTCAGTTATGGCTGCTCGGAATGAGGTTCCTTCTGTCAGAAATACCAAATGGCTATTTTGGGGTTCAAAAATCACAAAAAACCAGTGGGGCCTGGGGGTTAATTTTTTTTATATTGTTTTCTTGATATCCAATCCACTTCTTGCATAATCAGGACATTCCCACCTGAACCAGTTCCACTTCCCATGTGGTTCTGTAGCTTAGTCCCTGCTGCCAAAGGGTTATTGGAGAGCACTTGAAAGTTAAAGTCCTTCTTGAAACAGTGACCATCCACTTAAGCCTTTCACATAAAGCCCAGAGCTTGAGATAACACCTCTCTCTGAGCCTGGCTTCCCAGATTGTGAGAGTGTACTCTAATACCTCATAAAATCATTTGTTGCTGATACTGTTTATAAAACTGCCATCTAAGCTCCTAAATCTACAATTAAAGATTTCCAGGCTCTCTGTAAGACATACAGCACAAGTGCTTCTGCCTGTTTAAAATCCCAGCATGTAAAACAGCTGAGGGGGTTGAAGGTGATATAAAGTTATAAAGTGCATTTTGAGTTGGGTTAACATGCTCAAGGGGTTTATGGCTCCAGGGAATTGTCATCTTTGCTGCCTGGGGGATCTGTTGTGTTCTGAAAAACAATATTCATTGAGATTTCTTAAATGCATTCAAGAGACTGGGCTCAGGGGGAACTACAAATATAAATTATTCCCTCCATTTTTACATCATTATAAAAGTTGTTTTCTTTCCATACCCAGACAAGTGGATCTGGGCAGTGAGGGGCAGAAACATCCTCCTGTGAACAGGAACTATAGCAAAAGGTATGGATGTGTAAGTTTTACAGCACAGTGGGAAGTCAAGCCCACAGGAGCTGGGGAATCATCCCTTCCAGCCCCAATTCAGCAGCCAGTGCAGCCCCAGGATGCTGTGGAGAGGAGACCTGTGCAAAGCTCCCCTAGATCACACCTGTTGGATATCTCCCAGCTCTTCCAGGCATGAATCTGCAGCCTGAACCCAGTACAAAAGCTCTGTATTGTCCTAGTTTTTCTCTCCCTAGAAAAACATGACAAATTCCTGTAAATGCCCAATTCGTTGGATCTTCTCCACCCTCTGCCACCCCACCAGCCGAGATCAGCCATGTTTGCTGCTGACCTGGGACACTGCTGTGGCCAAGGAGGACAGATGCCAGGCACAAATCATCAGCCTGGGAACAGCCCAGAATAGCATGTGACTAATTTGTCTCCCCCACTCCCCCCACTCCTGCCACCACAGCAGGACACCAGCCTTCCTTCCCTGGCTGGATGTGCCTGCGGGCAGCCCTGGCTCAACCTTTCCCATTGCCAGTCCAGGGGACACTCCTGGGGCTGAATATCAAAGACCTCCTGCAAATGTCAGCCAAAGAGCATAAATAAAACCTAAGGAGAAGTCACAGCAGTTCCCACAACAAGAAGCTACCAGTGGTTAACAAAGGACAAAAGCAAATAACTGAGCCCCCAGTTCCTTCCATCGGCACCACCCTGGAGCAGGAGGCTGTCCATCGCTGCTGGAATCAAAGCCTTCCTCTCCATTGTTTCCCCAGCAGCAAAGACAGCCTGTGACCCTCTGCCACTGCAGAGCTGGATGAAAGCAATCCAGGGCCCCACACAACGGGACCCAGGGCTCCTGCAGCTGCTGTGTCTGCCCCATGGAGCTGCAGCAAAGCCCCTCTCCTGAAGCAGCAGGCAGAGACAGGCTCGCTGTGTCCTGTCCCAGCCCTTCCCTGCTGGAGCACAGCTGCTTTGCTGCAGGCTCAGGAACATCCACAGCCCAGCACAGCTCCTCCAAAGAGATGTTCACAATCCAATGAAGTGTTGCTACTCCAAAATCCTTGTCCTCGCAGATACCTTAACCTGTCCTTTCAACACACGTAAGAGGGCCGAGTCCTGTGATGGATCCCATGTAGCGACTCCAGGAGCATTGCGTTTCCATGCTTCCCTGGCTATGTAGCACTAACCAGCTGGAACTATTTACCATCCTCTCCCTGTTTAACACACATTTCTCACTGCTCCTATTCTTATACTCCTCCCTCAACAACTCCTGGAGGTCACTTCCAGAACCAGGCTGGAGAAACCTTTGATCCAATACAGCTTTATGTTTATTAAGGGAAATTAATGACTGAGTCTGGATGAAAACTATTCTCACTTAATCACCTTTATGTTGTCTTGTCTATATGAAGAGTTTGGCCACATGACAACAGTGGTGCCAACAGCCCACTGGTGTCCCCATCTACCTCTGCAAGGCTGCAAATCTCCTCTGCATCATCCACACCACCAGGAACTTGTTCCAACACAGACTCCATCAATGGCAATAATTACAATAAGGCCCAAGGAGAAAGTAGCTATTGAATAAGGAATTAAATCTCCATTTACCTTTACCAGCAAAAGCAAGGTTTACCATGCATGGACTGTCTTTAGGGGAGATTCATAACCTAAATGGGGCTTTTCATGAGAAATCCACTTAGTATTCCTCTAAAATGCCAGGGGGGTGAAATCCCCCACTCCTTCATCTCATTAAGGATGAAAGAATGCCAGGTATGTGGCAGGAATCTGGGGTGAGAGGAGTGGGGTATATTTTAGTCAAGCTGTAGAGTGGAAAAAATAAACTGATCTGAGGATGAGGATATGAAATGTATTTCCCAGAGCGGAGAAGCAATGCCAGCCAGCAATGCCATCATGGTAATGCACATGCTTAAGCCAAGGGACACGAAACTAAGTTCAAAGGTGACAAAAAAACCCCCAACCCTGCCACATTTAGAAATCAAAGGTGCTTTTCCTAAAACCAGACAAGCTATGCAAGATGTTGTGCAAGAAGCTCTCTAACAGGTCAAACCCAGCGCTGGCAGCTGGCATCGACCCTGTGACAGCCCTCCTGCTGCACACAGTGGAACCCCAGGGACATGTCATTGTGGATATGTCCAGGAAAACAGTCTGGGACCTTCTTAGGGCATTTTGCCTCTGGAGCACCGACAGTGTTTAGCTGATGGCTTCTGGATCAGGTGGATTTATCTAAGTGCAGCAGATGAAATGCTGGAAGGCCGCTGGTGCTCAATGTGAGAGGGATGACAGGGAGGTCACTCCCAAGGAGAAGGGGCCTGTGTGCCCCAGGGGACTTCTGATCATTCTAGCATCACCTGAGTTATTTGTAAAATTGTGTGAAGGAGCCCTGTGAAGCCCCCAAAGCAGAGCAGGAAGAGCAGACCAATAGAACTGTTTCTTACCTGGATGCAGTTGGGTTGCTGTTCAAACACAGAAACAAGTGTCAGTGAGGCAGATCAGTTTTATCTATTACCATTCTCCTTTGAAGAGGGCAACAATGCCGCAAAGAACACAATCTCTGCATTAAAACCCTTATTGGAAAGATAAGACTACCCAAAAATTGTTTGCACAGACTGAACTTTCTTCCAAGCAAGCTCAGACAAGGCAGCCAGTCCCCAGCCTCTCATGCTTGTACAGGACAGGGAGTGAAAGGAGCCTGAAGAACTCTTGGCAAATCATGCTCAGAGTTTGAGCCATTTAAAACTCAGTTTTGTTGAAGCTGCTGCTCAGGGACCAGCTCGCTCTCTGCACAGAGCAGTGGGAGTGAGCACTGGGAATCAGCACAGCTGCTCTGTGCCTGACGTACCCAACTGGGGTGGAAATCCCACCATATGACTCTGGGGATAATGTTAAATCCATTACAGCATTCTCCCCTCCCCTGCTCATCCCACACAGGCTTCAAAACTTGTGGTTTATGACTGGCTGCTAGAGGATCATTGCAGGCTGTCTCCAGAGGGATAATCCTAAATTTTAAGTGACAGTTCATGGGCATCTTCTCTTTTTTCTGAAATGCTGTCTTACATCACATTAAGTATTTCAGAGATTAATAACTGGAGCAGAGAGTTCTAATCTTGGTGTCCTAGCAGAGATTTAGCAAAGAACGGCTCGTGTTTGAAGTTACTGTGGCACAGGAAACATAAGAAGCCTTGAAGCCTAAAAGCGAGGCTTGTCAGCAGCTCAAACAGAAATCTGGGACGTGGAACACGTGATGGATGTTGAGTCTCCTGGGCTCCTCACTGACGTCGTGTTTCCACCCGGAGCAGGTCTTAGGGACCCTGTGAAAGGTGGGACCCAGTTTGAGCTCTCTTTTAAATAGACCAAACTCACCACTCCTGTTAAATTGCAACTTGTACTTTTTGTATTCTTTGACCTGAATTAGGTGATAACTGAATTGTATAATATGGCTACAGTTGTTTTGAACTTAATATACTGAGGACCAAATGGGAACCACTTGACCATCTCAGGACTGGCAATTGCACTTGGTCAGCTTGTGGGACACCTACCAGGATAAACACAGCACAGATTCCACGGCTGCTGGCACAGCAGCTCACTCAAAAGCAGCCCTACAATCACTTGGCAAAGGCCCTCACAGCATCACTTCAAGTTTCCTGTCCACAGAAGCATTATTTTTCCTCCTAGTGCTCCTCACACAACCAGAAGTCCCATTAAAAAGGAGCCAAGCAGGTGCCTATTCCCTGCTCCCCTCTCAGGTGGCAGAAGCCAATGCACAGAAGACACAGTCCAAACCCTTTCAGTTTTGGAGAGCCCTGTGCCAGTTAGTTGAACAAATTCTTCTGCACATGGGTATGAGAAAACCTTGCCACAAGTGTCACAGTGATGAAGCTCCAGAAGAACTCCACCAATATCATAAAAAATAACACCTTTGTGCCCTCCTGCAATCAGTACCACACACTCCTTCCACTTGAATAGTGCCAATGCTCATGTAGTACCACAGCCAAATCATTACCAGGGAACTGAACTTAAATGGTAAAATTAATCCCATTCTGCAATGTTCACACTTTTCATGATGTTACCCCAAGCAACTGAATGCCCACTAGCACACTCAGAACAGCCTGTGACCATGATCATGTCATCCAACTTCATTACTTTCTTCAGCTATTGCGGAGATAAAGTAAAAAATGAACAGCTAATATTCAGGAGATCATAAAATTATGCTTCCTTAAATCTGTTTAAGCAGCTGCTCTGGCATCTCTGTACAGAATTAAACAGCTCTACTTTGAATTAATGCAAGAGAAATGTCTGGCTCAATTTAGCCAAACATTTAGAAGTCACATAATCATCCACTACGGATGCCCTTTCAGGCTTTCACCCTGTAACAGTTTTATGTACAAGACACATCTATTTGGTAGCCAACACCAAGTATCAGAACAGATTTCCATACCTTGAGTAGCCACTCTGCCTAAAGTAGCTAAAGATGTGTCAGAAAGGGGTCAAATAGCAATGGGACATCATTTACTCCACTCCAGGTCACTGAAACTGAGATCCGAAAAGACATGTTGGGGTGTAACTTTGCCCTGTTTCAGCACAGCACAGTTTTTCCACATTCTTTACAACCCATAGAATTCCCTTAATGGTCCTGAAAACTGCCTCCAGGCAGCCAGGGATAGGATTAATAGTCCAAACCTGAGATCACCTGGAGGCACAGAGCTGCCTTGCCCTCCTGTCCTGCCCAACAGCCTGTTAGGAAAAGGCCAGAGGCCCACCAAGACCTGTGTCCCACCTGAGTGACCAGTGCTGGGTGCCACAGGAGCTGTATGAGAGCAGGTCTGCAACAACCCCTCCCTCACATGCTCTCTTGAAGAACACGCACTACAGCACCTCAATGCACAGGTGAGACCTCAGTGTTTGACCACAGACTTCTGGGTAATACTTTTGGAATTCAAAAATGTGCATATTGCATCCTGTGGCAACAACTTCAGCATCAACAAGCACCTGATGTCCTTTGCTTTGAATCTGCCAGGTGACAACTTATCTTGATGCTCTGCAGCCCTTAAGGACAGTAAATCATCACGTCTACACCTTTTTATACCAGTGATACGATCTGGTTATTTTCCCTATAGTCTTACCTTTTCCAGCTTTTGCCAAAGGGATGGAGTTTCCTCAGGTTTCAGTTCAACATTAAGTATTGACTATTCTTTTGGGAATGCAACTGCAAGTTGTTCAGTGCAACAACTGAATCCTCAGTCAAATTTAAGCTGGAATACATTGTACACCAGGACAGGGGTCTGGCTGCAAACCTGCGTTTGTAAGCAAGGTACAGCCAATGCTGTAGTCTCTAAAGAGTCAAATCGCTGAAACACATAAATTAGCGGTAAAGCAAAAAGTTTGCTTTATTGCTAAATCAACTTTTGATCAAACAGTCCCATCAAAGAGCTGCCCTGCTCAGCACTACTGCTGTAAAACCACTCCAGGGCTGCACAAGACCTGGCAGTCCCTCTGGACTGTGCTTTATGGAAGGTTGTGTCTTTATGTGACCAGTTCTCCAGTTTCAACCAAGTCATCGATATCATCACTGACATCAATGAAACCACCTACTGGGTGGTGCTTTAGCAGAACGCCTGTAGCACGAAGGAGATCGAACAGGCCATAGAGCAGGAGAGAAGGCCAAGCTCAGCCCCTCGGTCCTGCCCGACATGTCCCGACAGAGGATCGCTGCAATGAGCAAGGGGGACCCCTGCTGGGCTGCCTTGGTCCATACAGCCCCGCTGCGGGATCAAGAAATAAAACCAGTATAAAACCAGGACATTTAATAAAATTTTAAAAACCTGTAAAACATACACTCTCAAAACCCCCTGAGTCTTACTACGAGACTGCAGATGGTGTTTCCTCTCTCCATGCTGCTGTGCGTGAGCAGCACCGAGCGCTCTGCGAGCACTCCAACCATGCCAAGTGACAGCCAGCATGGCCTGTCCTCCTCCTTCTCCAAGGGCCTGGATGGAGTCCCAGTGCTCCCGAGCACCAGGGACGAGGTGTGCCCTCCTGCACACCTGGTCAGTGCCAAGGACAGGGCTATCCCTGCTCCCCTGTGCCTGAGGCCAGTGTTCTGGGCGCCGCCACCTCTGCTGCCCGTGGGGCCTGCTTGGGAAGGCGAATGGGGACATAGACATTGGAAGCACAGTGTTCCTTGAGGTATTCTCCCCCTTTTTCTTCATAGTCCTTCTTGGTTATCCAGCCTTCCTCACGGTTCATGTATTCCACTGCCCAGTCCCTAGCCCCATACCAGGCATCCAAAACAGGGCTGGAAGCAAGGTGAACCTGATGGAAGGAAAATAGAATAGCAATGTCAATTCAGCACAGGAGAGAAAGGCCTTTTTACCCTGATTGCAGAGATAAAGGCCTTTTTACCCTGACTGCAGTGGTAAAGACAAACCACTGAGCTTCACAAGTCTGAGCTGATTACTCAGTGTCTCTGGGGAAGAATAGGAAGTTAGGAAAGAGTTTGAAGTGCATTTTCACCTTGGAATCAATTCCTAAGAAATCAGTCTGAAAACTTCCAGCCAAACATGCTTCTGTGTGCTCGGTCCTTTAGCAGAAGCAGATTTTCCTGTTCCAAGGCATCTTCCCTACTCTTTCTACTGACTTCAGAAAGAGCAACTGTATCTTTGCTTAACTTGCACCTTCTCAGGTCAAAACAGCTGTCTGCAGTGTCTTGTCATAAAACACTCCATTCCCATGCTCTAAGGACACCTGCTCTGCACCTCACCCAACCCCAATGACTTCTGAACCCAAATCAACAAGTTGATCACACAAACATAATGTCAACACACACACACCTGAAAAGACGACTGGAACGGCCTCATTTCCAGGAGTTCCTTCTGGACTCTGGCTTTCAGTCCAGGGTACATCATATTTCCACCAGTGAGAAAAACATTCTGGACAAGAACAGCTTGTTGCTCCTTTGAGTACCTACGAGGAACAAAAACAACTTCAGCCTTTCTCAAGGACATCTTCCCTGTGAACTGTAACAGCTCTGAGGGGTACTAATACCTTGCCTCAGGATTAACGGAGAAACTTCCTTCATTTTCCTAGCATGAAAAACTCTGTTTGTTTTCTGGAAATTCAAGGGGTGGCAGAAGAAAACCCTGAAAGCACTCAGTGGACTGTACTCCATAAATCAACAACAGAATTTCTACCTTCTTTCTAGGGCCGGAATTCTTACCTTTCAGAAAATGCAATCTCCTGTGTTCATACAGTTCAGGGGCGAAATCTTGCCAGTGCTAATTTGTCTGGAAATGTCCAGCAAGTGTGCGCATATCATAACTTTAAAATGTTACCCCTGATTTTGGTCTCCCAAAACCAGAGACTGCCAGCTCACTGTTGCATGGGATGGATATTTACAAGGGTTTGTTGTTTCCCTCTGTAACAAGTTGGACCAGGGATCTCCAAAGCAGGATCTGTGCAAGACAACCCAGTGGGGTGCAGGAAGAAGGTATTTTTTTGTACCATTAATAAATAAATTTAAATAGTGTCTATTTCACCTTTATCTCATCCTTTTAAATTTTTATTTTTGTGTATGTGTTAAAATGTTCACAATATATCAGTTCAGTAGTACCTGTATGTAATTTATAAAGACATATCTATTAGAGGTGTGTGCTCAAAAATTTTTCACTGATGGGGTAATTGATCAAAAAAATTTATAGATCCACTGACTTAAGACAAGCAGAGTTACCTGTGACTTTCAGAACATGAAGACATGTCTATTCTGCAGTGCTCCACCCCGCCAAAAAGAACTATTCCAACACATTTTCTCAAATTATTGCTAAATAAGGAGTATTTCAAAAGCTGATATCTGAAGTAAGCAGGTTTGTAAACTTACCTCTCAAGGACATATTGCATGGTTTCTGCTATACCAGCCTGATCTTCTCCTATTAGGGAGGGCTGGAAGACAATCTCTGGAGCCCTGATTCTTTCAGTGCCAAGGAAAAGCTGGTGGTACTCTGCCAGGTTAAACACGGGCTTTGAAAAGATGAGATTGAGAAGTAGTGGGTAATTATGTTAAAGAACAGTAATATTCTAGAATAAGAAAAGTTTCCAAACAATTCTGTACAAAAAGCAGATGGTAATGCTCTCATAAAGAGAATGATGTAAAAGGTTCCAGAAGACCAAGGAAGCTGGACTTTTCCTATAATTTACTCTCCATTGTGCCACTGAGGCTCTACCTCACAAGTTGGAAGCTGTGTCCACTGGGATGAGATATCATTTATGGATCACAGACAAAAAAACCTTGAGCAGGACTTTTTTTTCCTAATAACATGGCACTGCTACAACAGACATTGCCTGCAGAGTGAACCAAGTGGGTATATTCATGGTCTAAACCACCAGCTAAGACTGCAAGGACTTCTCCTCTCAATGTCCTGCTCAGGTAGTTTAAGAATCTCTTCCAAGAGCAGACAAACAGTGTTTGCATTGGGAAAAATGTTAGCAAACCTGCTGGACAACTGGGATGCAGAAACCTCTGGCACGAGGTATAGACATAGAAATCAAACCTGTACTGCAGCAACAGGCTTCTCAACTTCAGGCTGTTCCTCAGCAAACAAAGGTTCAAATTCATTAATACTTTCCATATCCTCCAGTGACTGTTCACTGCCCAATGGATCCAAATCAGGAGTCTGGAAACAGAGAAGGTGTATTACGGGAGGTAAGGTCAGGTGTGCTGGGCACACATGTGACTGCAATTCACGTGTCACATTTGGAAAACTCAGGGCCAATTTCCTCAAATCTCAACTTTTTAACATGCCTGAAAACAAATATGCACAGAAAGAAGTTAGGACAGACATTCACTCAAAGCACAAAAATCAAACACTTCCAATAAATTTGTCACAATGCTAGCTCAAAAATCAAGGCCTTAGTCTGCCAGGATCCCAGGCAGCCATGTCCTAAACATAACATATTAAAACCTGGTAAAATAGCTTTTTATACTGGTGAAAACTTGGTGCTCTCCCAGCATCTCTAACTGCACTATAATTACCATTAAATTCCCTGTTTTGTTTGTGTGGGACTGGAAAACAAATATTTGCTAGCTACAAAGCCACCATACAATTTCTGACAGTTTCAACCACCTACCATTTGCTTATGGGATGCACCAAAACCCTTTATATTTTACACAGATGTGAAGCACTTTCCTAATGAAAAGCATCACTCAAAATCCTACAGGACTCCTGTTGTGAGCTTGCAACAGCATCTTAATTATCTTCTTTATTTTTTGTGTTACAATATTACCTTTTGGATTTTGTTGCTAAATATTTATTTTGGTTATTTTAAACTTGAAATATTTGCTGCAACGACTAGAAAGCTCATCTAGCAGGATGAGCTAAAACTAGATCCTTTAAACATTCTTAAGTATCTATTTTATATTCACTTAAATAGAAGCAATTACTCAAACTGAAGTTTGAGCAGAGTTCATTGTCACAGCAAACAAATGCAGTCACCTCAAGTTCTCTCCACCACTTATGCTTTGTTAAATCCATTTCTTTTTACATCCTAAAAAAAACCCCAAAACAAACCAAAACCAGAAAGAAACACTGAATTCTGCTGGAGACTTGGCACAGACATTGGGACAACATAATTAGCTTTTAGACTCCTTTACATGCGAGAAGGATGGCCTGTCTAAAAAATGGATTTGGTGATAATTGTAGGTGCTCTCACAAGGCAAAGACCAAACAAAAAGACTTGTGGATTCATTTCAAGGTCTGTGGTTACACCTAGTAAAGAGAAGGAGTGTGGGATCCATGCTGGAACTTAGGCATAACCACTGAGCAAAATTACAGGAAACTGATAGTCTTTCAATTATCTTCTTTCTAGAACAATTTCTCTTGATAGAAGGCAGAAGGCAGAAGGATGTTTTACCAAAATGGTAAGCCCATCATCTCCCTGAATTTTGCTCAAACACAATCATTTTGATTGTTACACAAACTCTACTGATAATCACAGAATCCCAAAATGGTTTGGTTTGGAACAGACCTCAAAGCTCATCTCATTCCATCCCCCTGCCCTGGGCAGGGACACCTTCCACTAGACCAGGTTGTTCCAAGCCCCATCCAACCTGGCCTTGAACACTTCCAGGGATGGGGCAGCCACAGCTTCTCTGGGCAACCTAAATATGGATCTCTCCTCTATGCTTCAATTTTCTGTTTTTCTCTCTGTCTTTCTTCCTGAGCAAAGGCTGCCATAACTAAAAAAGCTCTGTTTTATGTGACTTGAAAGGCAATTATAAGCACATGCACAAACACCTTAGACCACCTCTTAGAAACAGCTGCTGTGTGCTAGGCCTGTGTTAGTCTGGCAAAGCAGACAAACAAGCTTCTCATCTTCAAGACAACTCCAACAACCAAGTGTAGCAATTAACCTTTCATTAAGTAAACAAAACAGAACAGACTGCCTAATTGCACCAAAAAAAGCCAGCATGAAAGCAAAAGGTTGGTTGTTTAACCATAAAGTTCTCTGCACCTGAAAGGGAAGAACAGAAAGAAAAACAAATACTGTTTTTAAGAAAAAGCTTGATGGGTTCTTCTATATCATTAATAGAAGGCTACTAATAATTAAGGATAGTTGTCTCAGGATATTCTCTCTGAAAAGAGAGAAGCAGTTGCCAACTTGACAATGACTTGCAGCATGTTAAAAGCTTAGTTCACCACTAGAAGACTGAAGGGACACATTTTCAAGCACAGAAATTTAATTCTCTCAGAGATAAGATAGGGATTAACTTGGTCAAAACATCGTACCTCTGGCTTGCTGTCCACAACATCTACTTCAATATTGACTTCTGACTGTAGGATTTTCTGCTTTGTTTGTTCAACAGACACACTCAATTTGTTGATGTAAGACTGAAGTTCTTCTGCAGAGTCCATGTTCAGCTCCACCAAAGCTTTGTGGAATTGATCCATCTGACCATCTTCTAAAAGTTCCTGCAGACAGATGAGATGTGAATGACCAAGACAGGGTAATCACAACTATCTGTCAACTGTGCGTGCACAGACACTCTGCTTTCATTACTAGATATTACCATGTACACACTTTGGCAGCATTCAAAATATTTCCCAAACAAAGTGCTGTTCAGAACCTGAAAGCACCCTCTGCATCAGTAGTCTCTCCCTGTTATCTCACAAGTAACCTTGGCAAGCTCCTATCAGAAAACACCCAGGACAGCCATAGGTTCTTTGCAATGACACGTGACCTTCTGATACAGCTCCAATGGCAGCCTGCTCTCCTCCCAAAATATCACATGAAAACTTTGCCTTGGTTACCTGTACATACAGCAACCTGTCCAGCCTCTCCTGGTCAAGCTGCAGCTTCTCTTCTCGACGACGTGCATTGAGTTCCTGAAGCCGCCGCAACTGCTGCTGCCTTTTCTCCTGCTTTTCCTCAGATGTCAGAGTGCTCCCCAGCAGCTTGTTGGAGAAAGGCAGCTGCATCTTGTGCACATTGTTCTCATAGTACTCTGGGCACCGCCACTTCTGGAGCTCTGCGTGTTTTGAAAGCAAGATAACTGTTTTGTCAGCTGAAGACAATGATTCATATGTTGTACACACTCCATGCAGAGGATGAAAGGTGATGAAAGAAGGCAGAAATAGTCCAGCCTAAAATTTTGTCACCTCTTGGCAGCTGCCCCCATGCTTGGCTACTCCCTCTGAGTGCTACCCTCTGGTCACATACTCAGTGCAGGTGCTTCTTCATGCTCTGATCTCCAGGAAACACAAAGCACTAACAAGTGGAAGTGCACACTAAAGTCTCTTCTCTCCTTCCAAGAGGAGCTCTCACACATTTTTAAGGACTCCTGCAGGCTCCTTCACAAGTGACAAATTTAAGAACACACTTCTCTTCAACCACTACTTCAGATGACACTTACCATGAAAATTGTAAAACTTACGGAATTCACAAAAAGTCACGACAAATGTCCTCTGCAATTTTGGAAACCTTAATGCCGATAAGAAATGCAGCTAGACGTAGAAATCCTAACCAATTTAAAGGGGTTTTAGAAGTATAAAGTAAATAATAAGCTCATTTTAAATTATTGTCCTCTGAAACAATCCCAATTTTTATTCACAGATAAATTTGAATTAATACAGATTATTTTTGGTAGTAGTTCAATTTTATTTCTTAATTTTAAATTTGAAACCATTGTTAAGCATGAGGCAGGTTACAAGAAAGACAGCTACAAAGATAGCAATACAGTGGTAGAGTATTTCTGGTAGAATCCCAGCCAACTTGATATCCCAAAACAAGGGATACAGACGACAAACTAAGTGTGGATGAACACTATCTGGCAGTAAATTACTCTGATTTTACCTTCTATGTAGTCCTCTGCAATGTAGCTGTGCTCGTGCAGGATTTCCTCCATCCGGCTGAGCGTGATGGCTGCGAAATGCCCGGGATATTTGAGCTGCAGGAGCCGCTGCAGGTACACGGCAGCCTGGCACCCCCCCAGGTTGATGCGCTTGCAGTTCTTGGCATCCAGCCTCAAAATGCAAAGAGACACAGCTCAGACTGGAGAAATCCACAAGAAATCCACACAAAACACGCCTCCTGCTTACTTCAGTATTATTTAATTTCTCATACGGACAAGTAGACAGATGAATATTCATAGATAAATATTTCAAGATTCAGTTACCACAGAACCTAACACACCTGCTTTTCTCAGACAGCATAATCACTGCTGTGTTTACTGCAGATATTTTCTGAAAGGCTCAGTTCTGCTTTAAAAAAACCCCAAATATTAAATAATTCTAACAAGGGAAGTGACAGTTAGCAGAGCTAAAAGTAGTTCTTTAACCTTTGCAACATTTTACAGTTGGCCAGGTGTAACCCTTGAAAACATGAAGCATTTATCAGATCTAATAAAGCCATTGCCTGCAGTAGTGATTCAAAAAAAAGAAGAAAAAGAAAAAAGAGAAAGTAGAGCAATGTAGCTGAATAACTAGAATGATAAAAGCCTCAAGAACTGCAGAACTCTCACAAGGCACTTTATTTTGTCCCAAAGCTGCTTTAAAACCTATGTTTTTTAATGCCTGATTTCACTTGGAGCAGATATCCCCTTCTACTTTTGAAAGTAAAAATTTTGGCATGAGTAGCAACTAAAAATACAAAGACAGTACTGTTTCTTCAATTCAAAATTCAACAGAACCTAGTAAAATCTGCAGGCCTGGTTTTAAGTCATCAGTATAAATTAAGACCTGGTAGGAGTTAATACTGCAGGGCTGGAATACTCAGTGCTGGAAAAATGGATAGTTGCACCACTTGAAAAGCCAATGCCTGACAAAGAGAGGCTGCACTTAAGACACCAAGAACTCACCTGCCCTCTAAGACTGGCAAAATGTGTGTACACTGATATCCTGAGGATATCACCAAACCACTGCAGGGCCACTTCTGCCTCCTATTGTGGTAAAAACTGTACAGGCTGTCCACACCATAGGACACTTTCGGCACTTGATAGCACTCAAAGAGGAGCTCGGACATCATTTGCCTTGAATACAGAGGGTTGCACACTGCTTCTGTCAGAACAATTGGGTGATCAACACAACCCTGGAAGAGACAAGGGAAAAGAATAATAACAAAGGTATGAAGGGAAAACACAATCATCCCTGCTTCTTCTTTTGAACACCAGCAAGAACTCCTTCAAAACAGCCACGAGAAAGCACTTTATGTGCAGGCTATTAATCACGTAAAATCACGTAAGCTAAATTATATCTAGTGCTTAAAGGGGAAAAAAAGATGTTAATGTTAATTCAACCAAAGAATAAATTCCTAATGGTGGAGGAGAATGGACTTTTAAAAGCATATACAAATCATTAAAAATCTAAGTAACCAAAATCCATGCAATGAGAAGGTGAAGTGCGAGAGAAAACCACTGGAAGTTTAGTTCAACATTGGGTAAAGTTTTCATACTTGTGTTGTCATGCAGGCAAAAGGCTCCATGGCCTGAGGATCAACTCTCAACGTAGCTGGAAGTACAGGTGGTCAATAAGCCCTACTAATAAGAGCCCTACACAACACCAATAATGTTTATGTCCTTCTCAAAAGCTGATCCTGGATGCAAGTTCTCAGACATGATCTGACAGGACACTGCAGTCCAAGCCTTTCACTCTGCAGCTGAATCCTCCCCTTCTGCTTCACCACAAAACCATGAAGAAATTAACAGCATAACATAGCAGAGCTTCGAATACCCCCCTGGGGCACACCTTGCCCAGCCAGGTTCACCTCACTGTCTACCCAGGCTGTGACTATCTGTGAGGAGGGGGACAACATATCCCAGGAGAGCCAGAGGAAATTCTAGACCTCCAAATTCCTACTATGGACCAGCCACAACCTCCCAGAATCCCAGAATGGTTCAGCTTGGAAGGGACCACAGTGGGTTATCTGGTCCAACCTCCCTGCTCAAGCAGAGTCATCCCAGAGTACACGGCACAGGATTGTGTCCAGATGATTCTGGAATATTTCCAATGTGGGAAACTCCACAGCCTCTCTGGTCAATCTGTTCAGTGCTCGGTCACTGCTCAGTAAAGAAGTTCTTCCCCATGTTAAGGTGGAATCTCCCCCTCCACCCAGACCCCCCATCCCTGGGGCCGGCCCTGAAGGAACTTATAGGAAAGATGAGGCAAGACTATTTACAGAAGCCTGGAGTGACATGGCAAAGGGAAATGGCTTCAAATTGAAAGAGAGTAGGGTTAGATTAAATATCAGGAAAAAAAAATTCTTGCCTATGAGGGTGGTGAGGCCCTGGCACAGGTTGCCCAGTGAAGCTGTGGCTGCCTCATCCCTGAAAGTGTTCAAGGCCAGGTTGGACGGGGCTTGGAGCAACCTGGGCTAGTGGAAGGTGTCCCTGCCTGTGGCAGGGGGTGGAACGAGATGAGCTTTAAGGTCCCTTCCAACCCAAAGCATTCCACGATTCCCGGGCGGCTCCAGCCCCGGCCCGGCGTTACCTGCGAGGAGACGCCGAGGCGCTGGAAGACGTGGTCCAGGAGCAGCTCCTGCAGCTCCAGCTGGACGGGCACGTTGCGGTCGAAGGGCGAGCGCAGCAGCCACCGCAGGGGCTCGGGGCTGCCCAAGTCGTTGCCCACCTGGGTCTCGGCGCCGGCCCCGCCGCGGGCCCCGCGGCTCCGCGCCGCCAGCGAGCGGAACCGCAGCAGCGGCTCGGCGGGCACGGCGGGATCCGGGCAGCCCCATCCCGCCCGCGTCTGGAAGGAGCCGTTGTCAATGACCAGCGGCACAGGCTGAGGGCTCCGCACGGCCGCGCTCGGAGCCAGCACCGGGTCCGGGGCCCAGCGCGCGTCCCGGAACGCGAACACCCGTGTGGGCGCCGCCATGGCGGGCCCCGCGTCCGGCCGGGAACGCGGCAGCGCGCGGGGGTTCCGGGACCGCCGCCGCTACGAAATGTCAGAATTACCTTATTATCTTAAATCAGGGCGTTCCTTGGTATGAGATCTTTGTGTGCTTTCGAGCCTAATCAGCAAGGAAGGAGACCTGAGCAGTGGGACAGGCAGCAGCCAGCACAGAATCATAGAATGTTAAGGATTTGGAATGGACTTTAAAGATCATCCTAGCACACCCCCTGCCATGAGCAGCGACACCTTCCACTAGCCCGGGTTGCTCCAAGCCAGTTCCAACCTGGCCTTGGACACTTCCAGGGATGGGGTGTTCTTGATGATCCTTGTGGGTCCCTTCCAATCCAGAATATTCTGTGATTTTGTGAGTATTTAATCTAAACCTGTACCAGTGTCTTACCACCCTCACAGTAAATAATTTCTTCCTAATATCTAACCCAATTTTCCCCTCTTTCAGTTTGTACCCATTACTCCTTGTCCTGTTGCTACAGTTCCTGATGAACAGTCCTTCTCTGGCTTCCCTGTAGGCCCCCTTCAGATACTGGGAGGTTGCTGTGGGTCCAGGACAGGCCACAAAGATGATGAGGGGTCTGGAGCATCTCGCTAATGTGGAAAGACTGCAGGAGCTGAGTCTGTTCAGTCCAGAAAAGACTGCGAAGGGATCTCATTAATGCACATAAATATCTCCAAGGCAGGTGCCAAGAGGATGGTGCCAGACTCTGTTCAGTGGTGCCCAGCAACAGGACGAGGAGCAATGGCCATAAACTAAAACACAAGAAGTTTCACCTCAACATGAGGAAGAACTTCTTTCCATTGAGGGTGGCAGAGCAATGGAACAGTTGCCCATGGAGGGTGTGGAGTCTCCCTGCTCCAGGTGACCCCGCCTTCGTAGGGGTTTGGACTGGATGATATCCAGAGATCCCTTCCAACCCCAGCTATTCTGTAATTCCGTGAAAGGAGACCTAATCAGTGGAACGGGTAGCAGGAACATCGCCTCTCATTGACATTCTGGAACTACCAAGCTTTAAGGATGTAGTAAATCAAGATGTTGATGTATGTCTATGTATACACTGCTAACTCAGCAAAATACTCAAGGTTCATGTGCCCTATAGCTGAACTATCTTCATTGTAATACTAAAAAACATACCTACACGTCAAAAATACCCCTGCCCAGGTGAAGACCCTTCCCCGAGCATGTGGAGAAGTTATCTGGGGTTACATAACTCGTATGGAAATTACTAACCAATCATAATAGGGCATCTGTACTTGGAAAGTTACTAACTCTGAATTAAAATTAATTATAAATAAATAAATAACAATTATAAATAAATAAATTATAAAAAATTAATTATAAAGAATGCCACAGAAAGTCCAGTGGGGTGTGCTGGATTTGTGGAACACACTGAGCACCCAGGCTTGCACAGCTCTGAAATAAATACTCAGTGTCTCTCTCAAATGTGTAATGGTTGTCTTGTTGCACACCTGGTAAAGAATCCAATTTTGTGGACAACACCACCATCTCACAGGGTGGGCTGTACCCCATCTCACTTTCACACAGAGACTGCCATCCTTTAAACCTGGACTGTGAAACCTCCCCAGTGTCTGCATGGAGGTGAAACCCCGTGGCTCTGGGCTGTGCCACCCACCCGGGAGGTCACTGACACAGCCCAGGCATCTCCCTGCTGAGAGACTCACTCCTGTCCCACCAGCCTCTCCAGAGATATGGGAAATAGTGAAGGCATTTCCCCCTTATTCTCACTCCCCCATTCCCCAGGGAGGTGGGCTCACAGGATGGGATTAATCCTGCCACAAAGACAAGGGGTCCCAGGCTGGCTCAGCTCGGTGAGAGCCTGTGTGGACACCACGGGGTCCTGGTGACGTAAGAGAAACACTTTAGCACTAAAATGAAACACATCACAGCTTCAGGATTCAGCTCCTTTCCACCCATTTTGGCACTGCATCTGTAGACAAATCACAGACAGCCTGGTTTTCAAAGATGCCCCCAACGTGCCACCCCTACTGTGCGAAATGAAGACTCAAATATTGAGCATCCTTGAAGCTCAGGGCATTAATGGCTTTTCTCACTTGTTTACCCAATGCACAAAGCAGAGATAATAGCTTTCTTTTATCATGCAGGGGTGTTATTAATGTGAATTAATAAGAATTTGCGGAGTTCATTTAGATCTTGGGATTAAAAGGCTCATTTCGAGGAGCTGTTACTACATAAAAACAAACACATGCACACAAGCAAGAACATTAATGCATGCAATCATTTGTAATGTGCACTTACATCACTGCTCTCTTCCACTGAGAGCTACACAAACAATTAATTTAGCCAAACAACTCTCTGTGAGGTAAGCAATAGATAATGGTTTTCTTTTATTGAAGGAGAAACACACAGTGTGATGAATATCAAGTTATCAAGTCACTTATCTGGTTCCTGCTTTGATCTCTACTGAACTCCTTTACTCTTAAGCAATACATTTGTAGACATATGTCCTATGAAACACACTAGTTGCCTTTTTTGGATGTAAGGGAGATAGGCAATTAAAATACAAAGGTTTATTTTCCTAAAGGATTAACGAATAGGTGGAGGCATACAGAGTAGGCTAAAAATAGAGTTATATTAATACGGGACATATTTGTGCTCTATGTCAAACAGGAGCCTGGGAGAAGTAATTTTTACCTCTTCATCCTCTACCCATCTGTGGAGGGTTGGCTCTGTTTTATTGCGTTCTCAAAAGTAACCTTGGCTACTGAGTCTGGCTAAAGTGCCTGGTTATCTCCCTTATATCCACAAACATGACCAGATCTTTAACTACTCTTTTAACATAAGCCTTGAAAGCTTCCTTTAAATAGCAGCTGAAGGAAGGCCAATCAAATCAGATGTTTTCTCAGTTCTTCTTATGCTGTATTTAATCCCCACTGCTCCCTCCCTAGCACAGGACTGTTGCCTTTGCTAACCGTGCTGATATATCACTCATTTTCTTGTCGTTAATAGTGCTGCAATGAGTTATTAAAAGGTGGTTAGAAACCAGAGCAGATGAGCTGCTCTGAATTTAGTGTAACCCGAAGCAAGCTATGAGGTATCCCCTGGTTCCTCTGGTGAATGAGCTGACCTTTCCTCTGCTTTTCTTCTGGTTCTGTTTGCCATTTGTAATGCTGTTGATCATCATGATCATCTGGCTACAGCTTCTACTTAATGAAGGTAAGTTTGGCTATTGATCACATAAAATGCTTCTGCATAAAGCATTTATCTATTAGCTTCACCTTTAAAACACTCTGCTAGCTATTTTTAGGTTAATGACACTTGTCACAGAAAGAAACTGAGAGGTTTCTTAGTACTGGTGGTAGTATATGGAAAAGCAAACACAAATTATTATGCTTTTCTGTTAACAATGCTTATAGGAAGACCAGCTGCTGCCTTACCCTTCTATTCCTTAGTCTCTCCCTTTTTCTCAGAGGTAATTTGATTTAAGAAGGGCAAAAGACAAGTACTTTTTGTAGATTTCTATTTAAGAAATCTCCCAGAAAGCAAAGCTAACCCTCTAGTTTTGTGCGCTTTAAATTCCGACATTATAGTTCTCTGGCACCTCTATTTTTGGGAGGTGTGCAGGGTGTTACTGGGGAAGCTGGTAAAGAGTCCTTTTGTCAATGCTGAGGCTGATAGAAAATTTTGAAGGGAGCAAGTCATGCATTTTCATTTATTTGTGTATTTTGCCCTTTTTTTTCCCAATCCATCACTGATTCTTACTTCTAACATGTCAGTAAATGATAACAGGCTTTTGGTTTAGACTAATAATGAGCTTGTCGATGTACTCATGAGGATAAAGCCTTACGACTTTGCTCTAATGCTGGATCATAAGTAATCCTGGATAAGGAATGAATTGTAAGTTCAATATCAGTGATAAAAAAAAAAATCTATTTTGCATAGGCAAAGGGTAGCTCTGCACACATTTCAGTTGAGTGCTCAGGTTTTTGTCTGGACAGAGTAACTCTGGAATCTATTGATGCTTTGAATGAGATTTTTGGGATATTCTTGCTACATTTACTTCCACAATTTCTGGCCCTGTAGCGACTGTTGTTAGCACCAGGCCTCCAACAATTTCCACAAATGCTCTAAATTGCATTTTAATCAGTAAGACTAGACACATTACTAACTTTTTACATACTAGCATACTTACAGAATTACAACATTAAAGCATTTCCCAGTTACTCATAAGACAGAAAGATAACAGTGCCTTTTTAAGTAACTTCCTAGTTCAGTCATATCCACTTATTTTATGCTAGATTACAGCAGGCACAAGTAAAAAGTTATGGACGTTTCAGCTCTTCCTTTAATATAGTTGCTGATTAAGAGTTAATTAGTTGAAATCAAACACTTGTATAAACCTTTTATTGTCTAGTTGGGTTTGGAAATCCTTTATTTCAGCTGAAAAA
The DNA here is from genome assembly GCF_001604755.1 of Lepidothrix coronata. Lineage (NCBI taxonomy): Eukaryota > Metazoa > Chordata > Aves > Passeriformes > Pipridae > Lepidothrix > Lepidothrix coronata. The sequence continues at coordinate 870,114 of NW_016690279.1, read as the reverse complement.
TATTCAGAGGAACCTTGCCCAGCTCACAGGTGGAATGTGCAAGGCTTGCAGCCAGGGAGAAAAAGTCACATACAGCTGTTTTGCATGTTCTTTTTAAACCTATTTCTAGCACAGATGCCCAGCACAGAAAAGATAAAGAAAGAATCTTTTGATGAGCCTGATTCTGACTCTATATTTGAAGATGAGCTAACAGAGGAGGACAACCAGAGTGATGCTTCCAGTACAGAGACACAAGAGGAGTCCCAACCCAGTGACTCTGTGGGGAGGCTGAGGCCCAAGCCTGCTTATCTGAGCTCAAATCCAAAAAGCCAAAAGCAAAGTCTTCTTGCTGTGACCTCAAACAGTTGGTCCCGGAGCCAGAAGATAAGATATTCCCATATTGAAAAGAGCAATTTCTGTAACATCATGATGGTGAGTAGTGTGACCAGGTTGTCTCTTTGCATATCTACTGCTTTTGTGCCTCAGCT
>NW_016690279.1:816633-869627 GCF_001604755.1 Lepidothrix coronata | reverse complement strand
GCCTGACTCCTCGGTCTCTTGGGTAAGAAAAAGCTGCAAGATTGGTTTATGTCTGCTTAATGACTAACAGGAGGTTCTATATTCTGTCTTCCCCACTTGGAGTGGCTCCTGATGGAGACAAGGTAAAGGTAACACAAAATTGTGCAGAATTACTATCATGAATATGTGCGTGTATATCTATTTCAAGGTATGTATGCACAGTTTAAAAGTCCTTGAGAACTGCATTTAAAACAGCAAAAAAATGCTACTTATTTCTCTAAGATAAGAAGTTTAGCTCAAATGTGCGTAGAAACTCTTGTGGTATTTATGGCTGATATTATGTATTTTTAAAAGCTGCTTCAGATTTCTCACAGTGGAGTATGTGACTAAAAATAGGATGTATTTCACTTGCTCAATAAGAGCTGAAGTGAGAAATCTCTTTGCAAACACAACAGTCCAAATCTTCTTAGGCTTTACACAAATCCCAAAAGATATATTTGACACAGTGGAGGAGCTTGATGTCTTGTGTGTCTTCTCTTTCCCTGTGCCCTGACTGTCTGTTCCTTTGTAGAAGGGGCTCACAAGGGAAAGCTGCTCTGTGGCTCCACGCTCACTATACACAGTCCTGTCTGTTCAGTTACATTGCCGGGATTTTTGAATTGCAGCAACTGAGGTACTCACTCGTGTTTCCTTCCACTAGTTTTGCTGGAGTGGTAACCTTGCTTAGGCTAGATTAGCTAAGGACTGGAATCACCTTAAACTGCTGCAGTTGTTTGACTAACACACCCTGATGCTGAGCTTTAGCATGGAATCAACAACACCCTAAGTGAAAGCATTTTTAACATTATTAACACCACCAAGGCCGTACCAAGTCAGTGTAGTAACGATTTTTTTTTAATTTCCTTTTAGTTAATTTTTCAAAGGCTAACAATGCTAAGAATGAGCTTGGACTTGTCTAAGGTACCATTTGATTCTCCTAGAGCTCTTCACATGTACAAGCATTGACTTGAACACAGCAGCTTGAACTGGTCTCTTGTGGGGCATAATACCATGCTAAAAGGCTTGCAGGTTGTGCAGGGTGGATGAGGGAAGGGAACAAGCACTTGTGATTTCAAAATTATGTCTATTCCACTGAAAATAGAACCTCTTCTGAAAACATCATTGCCATAATAATTCAGTTCTTCCTTTTCTTCATCAGCTGTTGTGCACCATGTTTTCTTCTCTCACCTGGAACTTTGTCTGCCTGTTGCTCCAGATCTTTAATGTCCTGAGGATTCTACTGCTGCCATCCTATCTGATTACCTACATGGCTCAGCTGTTTGCTTTGCTGTATGAAAAAGCTGTGAAAATCCTGGACTCCCTGAGGCTGGAGAGCAGAGGACTGTTGGCTTCAGTCTTGGGGAGGAAACTGGAGCTGAGCAAAGCTCAGAGAACCACCAGAGGGTAAAAATAAAGCAGATGGTCTCATGGTTTTTAGCATCCATCCTGCTTGGCGTCAGTGAGAGCAACTGCAGCATGACAGAGGGAGAGGAATTCTCTGAGAAGGAAACCCACTCAAGACTAAGTCAGCACTCACTGAGGTCACAACAACTACTTTCAGAGTACTAAGAGGCTAAATATGAAATAAATGACAGCAGCCAGTTTCTTGTCCACCATCTGGATATGTATTCTGCTCCCCTTCCACTTCAAAGGAATGAGTCCCTTTTTTTAAGGACCAAGAACTGCACCAGTGATACTCTCTGCTCACACTACTAATCTTTGGTTTCAAACAAAAAAGATCAAGGCAATCTTTCTCTGTAGTGGCTCTTACTGGGACTTAAATGCAGTACAGCCCAAGGATTATTATACTTATAGTCCAATTAGCACTCTTCTGATCTTCAACTTGTCAGTTTGCAAAGTAGGAAACAACTTTTCAAGACTCAGGTCTAATAAATTAAGCAAGCCTACCTCCAATTAATAAGAAATAATTAAGCCCTCAGCAGATCCCGAGCATGCATGTCCCTCATTTCCATGCAGGCTCTGCTTTTTGGCACAGCTGGCAGGCTGATGGAAGGTTAGATTACAGCCTAAAGAGGCACTCACCAGCAGCTTGATTTCACCAGTTGTTGGAGCCACAAGGAGGGTGGTAGGACTGTGACGAGCCATCATTTTGTGGCCTAAAGGTTTATCCAGGTGTTGGGCTGTGATCAGAACAGCTGTGTGCTCCTGGCATCGATGCACACATTCAACACACTATTTTTTTTTTTATTTAAAAAGGACCTGAATCAGGAAGTCACATCCCAAAGAGCACAGAGCCAATTGTGAAAAACGTTTGTCTCTGCTCCCCACGTGCAGGCCATGTGCCTGCAGAGCCTTGCATGGGAACGCTGTGTAACACCAGCCCCTAGTAACCATGAAACCTCTCCTGTCCGTATTTGCCTTTCCCTCCCCATCCCCTGAAGTGTCCAAATGTTTGCCCAAAGCTGTATGCTCTTAAATAAAAACTGTTTGCCCACATCTTTATTTTCGCAGCTCCTTTATTTGGAAAAAAAAAAACCAAAACAAACCCCAAAAAACCCCAACCCCTCCCAAAAAAAACCAACCAAACCAACCAAACCAACCAACCAACAAACAAAAAATACACACAAAAAGAAAAGCCTTTTGCCAAGGACATCCCACTCTTCCCGGAGGGGGTTTGAGGATCTTCTCCCGTGGGGTTTCCCCATTTACTGCCCCTTCTGCCAACGCCGAGCCGGCCGAGGGGGGTGCTCCCTGCGGATGCTGCGGGACCGGGCGCAGATGCCCCTGGTTGCGGAGGCGCCTCGGGGCGAGTTCGGGCAGCGGCTCCGGGTGGGGCCCGCCCCTGGCCCGCCCTCCCGGAGCCCTCCCAGTGGTCGGGGCGGAGGGAAGGGAAGGGTCTCCTTGCTTGGTCTCGCCTTTGCTGAGCTCCCCGCCCATCCCTGGGCGGCTCCAGGGCAGCGGTACTGAGGTCGGGAGAGCCCCTTGCTCTCTCCTCCTCTAGTTCTCCGGCCGCCCTTGTCCGCAGCGCTGACCCCTACAGGTAGGCTGGTGCGTGGTGGATGTTGGGGGGGCTCCGGCCGTGCCCCGGAGCTGCGGGATTTCTAGCGCTTTAGGTGCTGAGTTGTCGCTTTTCCTGCAGAATTTGGCTTCTGCCCTGCTGGGGAATGGGGTTATTGTCTCAGCTCTAGTCCCCCTTCTGACACCTCAAGGCTGTCCTCATTGAGCCAGCGAGGAGAACGTTTTCTGGTAGTCTCAAGGTTTTTCTCTTTTCATTTTCTCCCTAGTTTATGTGCACTTAAAAAAAGTGTTGGCAGGAAAGGCTTAATCTTGCAGCTGCATCACTGGGGATGCCTCCAGTCTTGCAGCTAAATCCCTGGGGATACCTCCTATCTCTATTGGATTTCGCTTGTTTAGGCTATTTGAGTATGTTGGACACACTCAGTTCAAAATGACACCTTGTTATCTCGAGGCAGTTGCCGTAATTTAAATTAAAAACGTTATAGTGGGATCATCACTGCAAAGAAGTAGATGAACTAAGGTGAGTAAATAAATAACCCAAAGGTCTAGGAGAATATTGCTTCTTGAATTACATGGCGATGTTCTAAAGCCCAGGAGTAGCAGAGTATATGCTCTGTGTAGTTTTTAGTCAGTGTAAATACACTCGGAATAGCTTTAGCTTGGCTGAGCTGGCTGTCACTGGTAGTGTCACTGTAATAGCAGGGAAGTTGGTGCCAGCTTGCAAAACCTGCTTGAGGAACTTAATTTGAGGGCTTCTGGTTCCTGTGAGCTGCCCAGTACCACAGCTATGCTGATGGCACTAGTAATTTCTACCTGGTTTTCCTGTCTCTGAGCTATGAGAAATAATGCACAAATAAATATTTGGCTGTTAAGAATAAAATTTTGTTTGAGGATTTGGCTAGAAGTTGTATGGAAAGGACATTTTGGCTCTGCTGCGGGTCTGTGCTTCTTGCAAGAGATTGGTGACGTGTGAACCTGGCCTGGAGAATGGATGCAGACCTACAGTTGAGGGGTCTCTGTTTGAACCCTGGAGACTGTGTTGTGATCCACCTTTGTTAAAAAATTTCCTTTCCCTGAATCTGGCTGTAATGCCTTTCCCTGTGCCTATCTTTGCTGAGCATTTGGAGTCACAGCATGACTGTAGCATGACCTCCCAGCTGCCTTTGTAGTCTGCAAGTGTTTGAATAACATCAGTGAGTTCGTGCTTTAATTTCCCTTTGCTGTGCGTGCAAAAGCTATTTCCTGGGCATCAGCAAGAGAGCTTACAGCCTCAGATGTTGTAGTAGAGCTCCTGCCAGTGTGGTTGTTTACAATGATTGCAAATAGTTTTGGATTTAATTCACCTGAAGGTCTCTTGTTCACCTGATGCAAAGCATCATTTCTCATACACATCCCACAGCTTCTGCCCCAGGGTCCTTCCATACTGTTGCAAGTAGGTAGTTTTCTTAGCTGAAAACGTTGGATACAAAACCCTGAATTGAACACTTTGGAGCACAGCATTAGTGAGAGCTGTAGTTTGGTAGTTCCTTTTGGCTGAGGTTAAGGCTCCTGGGAGGTGGAAGCCTGCATTTCTGTGTGCTGCACATGGTAGGCGTATGGTACACATAGGTGTCTTATGACCTTTTGCACATCACTAAATCTCTCTTCCCCCCTCCCCCCCCCCTTCTTATTTGTAAAGCACTTACTTTGCAGGCATGGTGCAGGGGTGGGGTTTATTAACCATTAAGACTCTGTTGGGAAGCATTGTATGTATAAAAACGTAGATAATAGTTTCTTTCTCCTCTGAGCTCAAAATCCTGAAGGAAGTTGATAGAAGACTCAAACTCTAATCTAGTGCAAACTCAAGTGACCTAATGTGTTTTGATGGATTTAAGTGATAAACACAAATCAGTATGTCAAAGTATTTTGAAGGTCTTGAAGCATGCTGGGATCCCTGACTTGTCAGCAGGGCCTCTCTGAGTAACAGCTGGGTGAGCTGTGGCTGTTTACATCCTTCTGCTGGAGGAGTCATGGGATGATTTAACTTGGCTGACATCTGTTTTCAGTAAAGAGGAATTGGGGTTCTTGGGTCCAAACTGTGTGAAGAAAAATAACACTGACGGTTTGGCTCAAGGTCCGTTGTGCCCCAGGAGGGCACAGCAGCAGCAGTAGAGCTCTTGGGTTAATCAAGACGTATTTTTTGAGAATGTTTTTAATAGTGAAGGGAAAACCCCATAACTGTTGTTTTCCAGTTCATAGCATCTTTCATTAGTTGGATAGAGGGTTGTTACTTGTCAAAGCTTTATATATTGAAGTGGGTGAGTATCCAGCTTGCCTTGAGGAAAATACCACTCCATGGGAGTACAGGGGAGTGTTAAAATGGGGACCCACAGAGGTGATGGCACCTCAGCCCTTCATAAGACCCAACTGGTCAAAGCCCTCAGAATCCTGGCCTAGTTGGTGTTTGATCCTGCTTTAAGCAGGAGGTTGGCTGAGGTGGTAACCTGAGGAGCCCTTCAAATGTGCTTGTGTTGGCACATGTAAACTGCTCAGGGAGCAGTGCCCTTCAGGGTCTGCAGGGAGAAAAAGATGCCCTACTCCTTTAGCATCTCCTTAAAAATCACTGTGTGACTTGCACTGGGGTCTTCTGTTTTTCTGGGTAAGGAGGGCACTGAAGTATACATGCTCTACACACTTAGCTTTTTATATCCTTTAAAAGTTAGTAACTACAATGTGTGACCAAGAATATGGTATATTCTAGCTTCATGTGTCTTTTAGGCTCAGCAAAAGCTTTGTTTTATTGGGGATGTTATGACCCACATGCTTCTATTCCAAGCAGTTTAAGTGCTTTCAGTTGGAGACATAAAAATATCTTAGTTGTGACATGGTGTTTGAGCCTTCCTGCTGCAGATGCAAAATCCATATGGCAATGAGGCTTAATTGAAACCTGCTGGAGTTTGTTTCATATAATATGTTGCAGGAGAAAAATTTCTTTATGTAGCTGGCTTGAAAGGGCTATCCTTAATTAGATATTTCTAATCAAATAGTGCTTTCTGAAATTCTGCTCCTTTCTAAGACACACAATTTTGAACCATAAGGCATTTTAATTTGATATACTACATATCAAATATGGTGCGTGTGATTTATTCATGATTTTATGCTATGGACTTTAGGTGTAAGTCATCCACAACAACACTGCTAATCTGTGAGTAAGTTCTTCCAGGTGTGTTGCGTAGTGAAAAGCTTGTCTGAAGTCAGAACTTGTTGCTTGAAAAGTTGGGTCTCTAAACTGTTTTAAGTTCAGATGTTCATAATATTTTCTGGTATTTGTTGCTGTTTGGTAAGAGTGATGGGTCAGTTTGCAGGGGAGTATGTTTTGGGATTGCAATTAAAATTGGAGAAAGAAATACAAAAGCTGATGTAATTTAAAGCATATTCCCCAAAGTAGATTACTCCAAGAGTCTGGAATGTGTTGGTGGGAGGCTTCAGTTTTAGTGAGATGTTTCTCCATGCATGCAGGAGTCCTTCCCCTCCTAAATAATTGTTTCCATCTGCATAGCTTATTCCATCAGCCCCAGGGCTGCTAGTGCCTGGGCTGGTAAGCTATTAAAATGTAAAAATGAGGATCTTTCCCACTAAATCCTCTGCGCTAGCTGTGTATGAAAAGAACTTTGCTGTTGTCCTACAAAAAAATAATAGGGCAACCCTCACTGGGGACCTTTTAAAATAAACAATATTCTGGTAATTCTGGTATTTTTTTCATATTCTTTTAAATTTTTAGAGGGAGAAGTTTCAGGACCCTCGAATCTTCCTGCATAATGTCTGGCAAGCCAATTATTAATTCACTAATTGTTCAAGGGTTGTTTAGTTTTTTTAAATTATGGAATTTTGTCTATCTGTGTTAACCTGCAGTGTCTCTGGCTACTTGAATTGAATGTTGTGGCTTATGGTGTGTGAGACGTCCTTGTGAACATACACACTCCCATCATATCGTGGAGCCTGAGCATAGGAAGTGACTGAATGCAACATGTGGTTGAGACCTCAGTGTTTCAGCAAACAGACTGGCTGAGACCCAAGAAAGCTTCTGCTGTGTGAATTGTTGTTGGTTTTGTGGCACTGATGTACTTATCCCTTTGCCCTGTTTTGTTCTTTTAGAGAAGGTTCCTTCTGAGATGATGGACTCCATTAGGAAGTGGAAGTAGGTACTAACACAACATACACTACAGGGAAGGCACTGCCAAGGAGGTCCAAGCCTGCTCAACCATTATACACTGGTGGTTCAGCAGTAACATACTGGGCAGCCTGTGCATGGATGAAGCTGTGACAGGAGGCTGCTGACCAAATTTTATATTTCTCAGTTATTCCTGCCTGGGTCACCTAGAGAAGCGTGGGAGATGTATCACTGTAACTAAGAAACAGTGGAATGGCACAAATCCTGAGTGCTCTTCACTCCCTTGTCTCTGTACTCATCTTTTTGAAGAGTCTCATTGCTGATTTTCCAACACACAAAATAAAAGCGGAATCTCTTGCCTTGAGAGTGTGTGTAAGCCCTTGAGTGAACAGGAGCCTGGAATTTTTGCAAAGTCCATAGCAGGTGAGCAATATATAATGGAACTGGAAGGATATCCTCTTTAGGCAACAAGTAAATACAGCTTTGCTGATGAAAGTTGTTTTTCTCAGCCAAGGTAAAGCTTGGACAATGTCGCCGTTTGAAAACAGCAGGGCTGGCACAGTGGAAGGAAATCCCTGCGTGGCTCACAGCGGAAGGGGGATATGAGGCTGCAATATATACATCCCTGCAGCTGATCTCTGATACCCTTGTTTTGGTCAAATATTTCAGAATCTTGGCCTCCCTCCAGCTCGTGCATAAGAAGGGTAAAAGCAGACAAAGGTAATAGCTGTATTTAGCTGCAGTATTTCCTTTGACTAATGGGAGAGGAAGGACACCTCCTGGGAGCAGCCCTTCTAACAATATCCCTCCTCCAAGAGTTTGAGTTCATTCACTCTGTGCTTCCTACACTGCCTTGGCCAGCGTGAAACAGGCGTGAGGCTTCCGGATGTTTGCAGGCCAGGAAGAGTTTGGAACAAGCGCAGAGCTGCCAGGTCCATTGGGAGAACTCAAGGCTTTACAAAATACCAGCCCTTGTGGTGGAATAAGCTTTTTGGAGAGTGGCTTTTTGCAAGGCTTTTTCCAGCTGCAATAATGTGTTAGCTGGAAGAAAAAAAGAGCCAGGGGAGCAAATCAATAAGTAGGACCAAGGAATTGCTTCTTTAAGGCATTCCTGTGAATTCTGCTTGTGTGGTCTGTGCAGTTCTGTAATGGATTAGCATCACCTCATAGCTAGCAAAGCAGATGGCAAAAAAATCTTGACCTTTGTAAAGGTCAAGAAGCTGCCTCTTAGTTGCTGGCTGGGGATCTATGAATATCATTTAACCCCATATGAGTACGTTTTCTGACAGTAGTATTGAGTCAGGTGTCCTGGTTCATTTGGATCTCTCACAGTTCCAGGAGGATGTACACTGTGAAGCCAACTTTATTACGTGGGCTCATGAGGTAAAAAATTCAAACAAGGGCTCAGTCCCTTCTCAGTGGGATGGTGGAACTTGTTAATTTTCTAATTAATTGGTTAATTCACAAACTCCCTAACTCCCGCGCTTATGAGAAAGCCAGTTTCCCAGCTGATGGTGAGAACGCTCATCCTTCCTCTTCCATCATGGTGCAAGCATCACAGTGGAAAGCCTGGGAGCCTCAACAGTGCAGATGCTGATAGTTCAGCTTGAAAGCTTTTTGGGTAAGGTGATGTACTTACAGGTTGCATTGTGAAAGTTTGATTTCTACCATTCCTGTGGGTTGTTTCAGTTAATTCTGAAAAGTTTCAGTCTTATCAGAAACTGCTCGACAGTTGATTTTGCACAGCTACAGGGAAAGCAGGTCTCACCTTCTCCCCTCCTGTGTATCTGCAGCTTTTGCTTTAGTCCAGTGGTGATGCTGCCAGAGTAGGTCAGGCCGAGCTGTATCGGCATTTTTGGGCCAAAACCTGAGCAGGAGTTGAGTCAGCAGCCACAGCCAAGTGATGTCCATGTCAGAAAATGGCCATTGTACAAAAGCTTGGCTGCACAGACCAGCCTGGTTAAAACATATAGTCCTGAATGTCAGTTGTGTTGTAAGAGCTGTGAGGTAAAACACAGCTGCTGTAGTTCATCTGTTTATGTGTATGTCTTGGTTTACTTTGATGAATTCTTTGTGGTTTTCAGCTCACCTGCAAGTCTGAATTGAATTCCTGTTCTTTCACTTGTTGGATTCAACAGTTCTTATTAATTGGATAATCTGTGTGATGTCTTCTTTTGGCCTTTGCACCAGCCCTGAACTACTCTGACCTTGCACATCAGGTGTGAGCTGAAGAATAAAAATCTGTCTCGCAACATCACTTGGCGTTGATACCCAAGATTGCATGTGTTTGACCTTCTCTTTAGCCCTCCAGTTAGAGCAGTGGATTTTTTTTTTTTTAAAGACTAAACAGCATGTAGGGATTTATGGACACTACTCTAATCCCTGACTGAGCTTTCAGATGATCTTGCACCACTAACCTCACCTGCCTCATGTTCTTCCTGTAAATCCTGCACTACAGAGCTGTTCGGGAAAATCTGTAGCAATCCCTTCCATCTCCTCATTGGCCCCCAAGCTAGATCGTGCCTGACGTCTTCCAGTCCTGCTTTTCATGAAGACTCGTGTAATTAAACTTTGTCATTAATATTTTGGAAAAACAAGCCCTCTCCTAATGAATTAACAGACTCCAGACTACTAACAGGTCTGTGAGAGCCATGAGCTGTATTGTGTAATCAGGTTCAGCATCTCAACCACTTTTGTTCCAGCTGTTGCATCATTTGTAGATGAAACCAGTACAAAAAAAGCTCTGTGTGGTGACTTCAGAGCTGGGTGCCAGCATAGCAAAAATAGTCACAGCTGACTTTTTTTTGCACTTCTGAGCCTTTAAAGCAGCAACCCAGCTCTGTTTCTGTCCCTGCTCTCTTCTCAAGGGCAAATGAGGAGAATGCCCATAAATATAAATTACAGGCCACTTGTAATCTGTCTGCACACAGAGAAGTTTGGATTCCTCCTGGTGGACCTCTCACTGCAGAAGAGATGACAAAGTAGAACAGAAGCCTGTTAGGATAAGTGATGGCACTTTGGAGTAAAACAAAACTGTTGCTTACAAGTGGAATAATTGGCACTTACAATTGCCTGGCTGCTAAATGAGAGCTTCTACTACTTGACTGTATTAAATCTTCTTTTTATTTTTGCTGATTGAGCAATCAGGATCTGTAAAAATGCTGCTCTCTTGGAGAGGGGTATCCTTCTCTTGCGTGCTCTGAGGGTGATGGAACTTCTACCCACAAATAAGCACAGTGGCATTTCATTCCCAAGTACGTGCCCTGTGTCTTTGTGTGTAAGGACAATGTGTGGGAACCTATTTGGTAATTATATTTTTCCAAAACTTGAATTTTGAGTATTTAGGTTAGTGGATTTAGCTTTTATTGTAGTCATTCAACAAGACAAGTTTCAACCACACAGAGGGGGTTCCAGACAAATCTCTGGAGTAGCTTCAGGTAGTCTGACCCAATACAAAAACTTATGGGGGGATTTTTAAAACTATAAGATACTAAAATCTGTTAAGGAAACAAAACCTCTCCTAAATGAGACATTGCTTTGAAAACTGCATTTATGCTTAGACTGTGCTCTGGTCTTTAGGTGTTTAATTTTAATCTTAATAAATAGCTTAATTCTGCAGCTATGATCAGGTCACTCCTACTTTTCTCCTCCCATTGTCTTACCATCCCTGCTAAAACTCCAGCTTATCTGAGCCAAGCTATCAGTAGGTATTGTTGAGTTGTCTCATAAGCTTGGTAGCTCTGAACCATTTGCCCTGCACTGATTGTGGGGCCATGCCATGTGCATGATCTCCTCTCTCAGGAGTGGATGTTTGGCATTCTTCGGGCAGTAACTCCTGTGGGATGCCCAAAAACAGACTGACTCATGGTGAGTTCAGCCCATGGAGCCTATCCTGCTGCTGTGATTATGGTGCAGGAAATAAACAAGATGACAACTTAATCCATCACATCTTTGGGCTGGGAACTGGGGCACCAGAGTAATATAGTCCATTTCTGACACTCTTCCTATTCATAGCTCTGTTGCCCCATCCATTTCCCAGAAAGAAACAGAAAATCCAACTTGCAAAAATCAAAATGAGGCTTGTGAAATGAGCTGGGATGTGAGTGTGGAAATTGGAGTTTTTGCAAAAACTTTTTCCACGGAATTAGGGAGGTGCAAAGTGCTCCATGGAGGTGGTGTCGGGGTGAGCTCTGCAGCGTGTACTCCAGTCCAGTGTGTGCTCTACTGGCACGAGGTGCTGGTTACTCATTGCAGCTGAGAGGGAACTCACTGGTCCTTCCTCCCCACCTGCCTCTCTTCTATGTGTGGCACTGTTGGCTGCCTGCAGGGATAATAGTTCCCTGTGTTTGAAGGAAGTGAACAAGCAGCTTGCTGGTCATTAATCTGGTGCCTGTCACTTCTTTCTGCCTTTAGCATTCAGCAGGAAAGATACAACTCTTGCAAGGCACAGCACCCTGTGATGTCAAATACATGTTTGAACAGGGAGGTAAATGAGATCATCCTCTGAAACCTGCTAAGACTTCTAATTTTATACAGTCTTAAATGCCCAGGAGGCTGAAGCACATTAAATTTAAATTAACAAGTAAATCTTGATTATTCATCAGAATAAGTGGTTTTGCGTGTTAAGAATAGCTGCTGTGTCTTAGTGCTTCCTCCCATTGTTACAGCTCTTCCTTGAGCAGTGGAAATGTTTTGGGTGATTTAAATTACATTTACAGTAGTAATTAGGTTTAAGCATCTTTGCAGTTCACCTATCTGAATATACATCTGTGTCTAAAGTGTGTTTGACTTTTTTTTTCCCCTCCTCCTTCATTCCCCCAAGACATGACATTGTCAAACAGGGTAGGCAACTGGAGGCAGTTGTGTACCCAACCGCTGGCCCATGTGGAGATCTCCACCATGCTGTCTGGTGGAGATCTCTGCTTACAACTACTGCTTCTGATGGTGACGTGCTGAAATGGCTCTATCTTTTGCCAACTGACCAATCCCACTGTGCTACAGCGTTGTGTCCCCCCGGATATGCCCTTTGCCCAGTGTTGTTTTCCATATTCTTAACTGAGAGATTGCTTATATGCAGATGGCTATTAATCTCATTTTAGGAAATACTTGTTGCTGTTTGTCTGCTGCCTGAAGTCCCGATCCTCTGTTACAACTTTTGGATGCAGTGAAGCAGACCGTGTGCTCTGACATACAGCTGTGTCTGCAGACAGGATGGGTTTGACAGTAAGCAAGGTCTGACTGTTCATTGTTGGGGCTGAGCCACCCAAATGTGGATAGAGCAAGAAGGGTCGAGGGGGTGATGCTGGGCCATTGGGCAGGTGATGCTTTATTCCTCTGCTTGCACTGGATTGATACTCCAGCTCCCACGGGCATGTCTGTATCTCTTCCAGTAGGATGACAAATTAGGTCTTGTCTTGTGCAGTAGTGTCATGAGTGGAAGCACTTTTTAGGGTCTGAGTGTTGCTGTGGCTGTTTCTTGACAGCTGTTTTGCTTAGAGGTGCTGGTTTGCTCTCCCACCTTAGGGCATACCAGAGCCAAACCTGTTGTAGGGCTGACTGCTGGGAGCTGCTGCCTTACCCAGACCTGATGGCAGCTTAGCACTGTGCCCCAGGCCACAGCCTGGGCTCTGCTCTCTGCCAGACTGGGAACAAGCTGGGACTTGGATAATCTCAGCGCCTCAGTGGCTCCAGAAACTGTAATAATCTCTTAATCTTGATGGGTCCATGTGATGGATAGGTAACACTATGTGAGGATTTTCTTGTTATGTGGTGGGATTGAGGGGGATAAATTACTTTTAGCCTTTCCTAATCTCAAACACCCTAAAAGTAAACTGACTGGAGGAAAAAAGAGTTACGTGTTATGGATTTTGGTTTTTCCACTCCACACTGCAGTGTGTCACTTGCATTAATTTTTCAGGGTAAAAAATTACTTTGGGGATGCTTGAAAAAATGTAATGTTGTCATAAAACATTGTGATGCAATAGGGATTGTGTTCAAGCTGACCTGAAGGCACTGATGCTGGGCTCTCTGTTAAGCACCATGAAGAGGCAGGGGATTCCCTGGCTGAGGTTCAGGCTGGGGATTCCCTGTAGGCTGGATGAGGGTTCCTCTAGTCTTCAGGTCTCCAGCCTGCTGAAATTCCTGATTGTCCAAAAGCATGTTGGATGTTTTTTTCACCTCCTTTTGTTTCTGAAGAAGTCAGGCCAAGTCATGTCAGTTTGGCAGGAAGTGTAGATACCTTCAGAAACAACTCGTGCACTGAAGTGGTGACGGTAACAGTGCTGGGTCTGTACCCGTGATTCATTTGAACTAATTGGCTGCTGAGAGCATCAGTATGTCTTTGTCTCCATATTTGAGTAATATTCAGCTCCTGTGATCCAGATAGTCTCATCCCAGTGAGCTTGTCTCATCTCTAATGATGCCAGGAAGACTGTCTTGGAGCATGAAACATGCTGGAGCCAGTGTTAGAATATTTAAAGTGATTTACTCTGTCTGAAAAAGCAGACTCAGCTGGCCTCATGTTCTATTCTTCCACCTCTTTTCTCACAAGCACAATCTAGGAGATAAACTTACTGATTGCTCCTCCCAAATACCATGAATAACTGAAGGCCAGGCAGGAGTGAAGACGTCAGAGGTTGTAGATGGGAGCACAGCTGTTATTATCCACAGAGATCTGAAAGTTTCAGTAATGCTTGTGTACTGCTTTACGTGAGTAATCAAAGCTGAATGTACTCTTAAAGAGTTCTGTCTTCATTTTGGATACTTTAAATTTGCCTCAGTTGTGCAAGAAGCCTGGCTGAGTTATTACTACTGCATTAGAAACTTGTGAGGATGAAGCTAGCTGGTATGAGTGTCTGGGAGCCTCTGTCTTCAAATTCAACCATCAAAAAGGATGAGCAGCTGGCTGCTGAAGTTATTAAAAGAAATGTAATGACAAGGAACATCACCAAGGGACAAAAAAAATTGTAGTTGAGGGCTGTGGTGTACATTGACTTGCAGTGCTGGAAGCTTAGATGTGATTTTGTATATAGGAGAAGGAATGGTCTGAGACCTAACCTCTTGTTTCAGGGCAAGGTGCATTTGCTGGGGAGCTGTTTGGAAAGGCTGGGTGGTCCCTGGGGAGAAATTATGCTTTCCAAAGTTTGTAAAAACAACAGAGCTTTGAGCAGCCACATCTCCTTTCACAGATGCTTTTGTTGTCCCTCTTTGCTCTGCCCTCCCATGTCTCACATGCTGGGCAGTGTGCGTGGTCACACGTGATGGTAGTGCTTCCGTCTGATGTAGCTTTGCAGCAACTGTTCTGTGTATCCGTATAAAAGCATCAGAATTCTTTAGATGCTCTTTCTACCCGTTTCTAAGATCTTCATTGCTGAATAAACTTTTTTGATTGGATACTAGGAAGAAATTCTCGGCTGTGAGGGTGGGGAGGCCCTGGCACAGGTTGCCCAGAGAAGCTGTGGCTGCCCCATCCCTGGAAGTGTCCAAGGCCAGATTGAATGGGGCTTGGAGCAACCTGGGCTGGTGGAAGGTGTCCCTGCCCATGGCAAGGGGTGGAACGAGATGATCTTCAAGGTCCCTTCCAAATCATTTTATGATAATATGGTACCTGTGTATAATTCTGTGCTGTTGTAAAACCTGTGGCCTGTGGATGTGTTTTGGTTATAACTGTGAACTTCACAAGCTGGGACATTCTGTAGTTTATCTTGGTTTGGAGTTGATGGAGGGGGAGCTGTATGGATAACCTGAATTTTCAATTTTGAGGGGAGGAATAAAGTTTCACAGGAATTGTGGGTAAGGAGGAAAAGGGAGGAGGGTTGGTAGAAATTCCCGTGAGTATTTTCACATACTGTGGGGAGTTGTAAGTGTCCCAGACCAAACAACTTCCCTTCCTCAGCCCTGGTGTCTGATATTGGGCAGTGAGGCAGCATTCCCTTGGCAGCAAAGGGGGTTTAAAGAGACTGGATTAAAGCAGTGACTGGATAAATAGCCATATTAGTAGGAACAAAGTTGAAATGGGCTCTTTGCATCCTTTTATGAGGGATTGTCCCTAAATTGGCTGATGCTGCCCTTTAAGCTGTTGGAGGCAGAGGAGGCTGAGCTGTAGATCCAGCCTTACTGGGAATATTGGAAGCACAGAGAGGGATTATTACTTGTGCTGGATAAGCTTTGTGTACCTTCATTAGGAAAACTTAAATAAATAAATCACTTTTTGTCCCCTTAACTTTGGGATTATGAATAGTAAATGTAATAAGAAAGGAGAGTTGCAGAAACACTGTGAAAGGAGGTTTGATGGAGAGAATAACAAGGACAGAACAAACCTGTCAGGGATGGCTGAAAAGAATTGGATTGCTTTAACCCTTCACTCACTTGTGCTTTGCTTGTTGATGAGAATTTGAAGAATAATGTGGATCTTACAAAATATCCTCTGTGGGCGTTATGGGTTAGCTTTGCTCTTTCAACACCAGTGTCTTACATCCAGCTGGGGTTTACTCACTGCTCAACTATGGCAAGAAATGCTGAATTTGCTTTTTTAATAAGCACTTGAAGATTTTTCCTGCTGTCCCGAGGTCCCCAGACAGATGTTTCATGCTTTTCTTGATGTTCTTCCACTGCAGGGAAGTATAATTTTAAAGAGCAAATAGGCTGTTTTGACTCCTCCTTCCCAGGGCTGTGATAGGGAGTTACTTTTTCACGTGGCTGAGGCTTATGTTAATGTTTAGCAAGCCTTAGCTTCAGCCCAGCCTTGGGAATAGCTCCTCGCTATTTTCTGTGTACTCCGGGCACTGAGTGCTGGCTGTGGGCTGTCTCCTTCAGCCCCTGTCCCAGGCGCGGGCGGCTTAGCCTCAGGCACTTGAAGGATCGGGTGGATTTACTGTCCCTTCTCCGGGGACTGCCGAGGCGGGTGGATGCAGGATGCTCGCGGCCACCCAGCCGGCACCTCGCGGGTGAGCCGCTCCTCCAGTGGCCAGCGGTGTCCGGAGGAGCACGGATGGACTGACTGCCGCCCTCCTCCCCGCTTGGACATGGACAAGCGTGGCACGTGCGGCTCTTGGATGGCCAGAAGTGGGATTCCCAGGCCCCGGGTAGTGCTGGCTCCTGCCCGGGCAGGCAGCTGTGCCCAGGTGCTGAGCAGGTACGGAGTGTGGAAGCAAGGTGAACTTCGAGCAGTGAGGAGGCTTTTATATGCTCTTTAAATGGGGTTTTGAGTGCCTTGATCCTGAAATGAAACCTTGTTAAAAAAACCGCTTTCTTTTTTCTTGTACTAATTCTGTAATTGGGCTGAATGCAGCAAGCTGGGGAAGTGGGACCTGGGGGACTGAATTGTCGACTGCCTGTTCTGTGGTTCACTGGTAACCTGCCTGGGCAGCTCCTGCGGTTTGGGGGCTGTTCGGGGATTTGTGGAACTATATAAAGGTAAGAACTGCTTATTTATAAATGTCATGCAAAGCATTAGAGGATAGAACTGAAATTTGAACTGCTTTGCTTGGCAAACACCATCTTGCTGGTGTGCTTACTGGACATTCATTTAATGTGTATTTGCATGAGCTTAGAAGTTGCATCAAGTTTTAGAATGTTTCCCTGCTGTAGTAATTGAAATCTGTTGGTTTTGTGTGAATGTACTGATTTTTACTTCTAATCACAGCTCATGTTTTCATGTTTCTGTCTGAGTTCTTGTTTTTTCTAGTCTGCTTTGACATTGTGTGTTCGAAGCAAGACAAGAAATCTTTAAAAGACCCCAGACAAAATTTGAGATTAAAAAAAAAAAAAAAGAAGAATCTTAGGAGACTGACGCAGTGTTTAAGAGAACAAGATTAACACCTTGAGTATGGCAGGGCTTCTTTGGTAAAAATTAAAATATTTGTTAACAACTTATGTTTTTGCCAAACGAGTTTGTTGAGTTCCAGTGTTTGTACTGGTGCTAGAACATCTCTGTGGTCAGGTCTGAACAGATCCTACAGCAGGAACCTCAAACATGCTCACTAACTTTGACCAAAACACTGAACTCCAGCCAAGTGGCACTTCCCACCGGTTCACTCGGAACTCACCACAGGTGAGACATGTCCTGTGTGTACATGTGTAACTAAGCCTTTCTGCTAGGATTTACCTAAGACATGCCTGTACAATACAGCAATGATACACCAACCATCCTGACCTTCTAATTAATTGCCTGTAATCACTGTTTATTTTTGATCAGTGACTGTGACATGCTCACTGGGTTCCCACTAAGACACCTACTGGCTTACACAGCAGTGGTGGTGCCTTGGCTCCAAAGCAACACTGAGAAAAAGCCATTGCTGAGCCAGCTGTGCCTCCTGGTCCTCCTCTGGGTGTTGTGAAGCTCGTGATACCTGAGAAGGCTCATGGGTGGGGTCACTGGCCCTGCACTTGCTGGCAGCACTCCAGTTACTAGTTACAGAATTAGTTATAAATTTTTACCAAGGGCTTTTCGTGGCGGTGTAACTGCCAAGCACTGGTAGAATGGGCGACAAGAAGAAATAAGGATGAGCTCTATCGTCCTGATTTACTCAAAGTTCAACATTAAAGAGGTTGGAGGCCAAATATTTAGTATGCGTGAATCTGCTTTTGTAAAAAGTCTTTGTGTTAATGAATGAGCACACAAGAAATAAGTTCACAGCCTTTTTATAGTGGATTCAAACACATTGGCAGCCTTTCCTTTTGAAGCCAGGTGGTCCCTCACTCCTTTGTCCCAAACCTAGGCGTCTCAGATGTATACAGGTTAGCATCTTGCCTGAAGTCACAACAGTGATGGAAATAAAGTCAAGCTGTCTCATTTGGTGTAACGGTAGCATGTTTTGAGGATGTGTTCAGTAACTGGGAGGTATTGACTCATTCTGGTCTCGGCAAAATCCCTGGCAGTGTGTGCTCGGGGCTGTGACAGACAAGTCACTAAAGGGCAGAGAGTCCATGCTTGCTGCTTCCTTCGTGAGAATCCTGTGCACAGGCCCAGCCTCAAGGCAGCTGGAGGAAGCCCAGGGCAGCTTCTGTACAGAGGTACAAGTGTGTGGGGGTTCCCATCTGTAACCAGTGCTACTGAGCTGTGGGGTTTGGGATCCTGGTGTCATATTGATAGGGGAATTTGACTGTCAGACCAGGTCCTTGTGACTAAGGGATAGATAAAGCAGCTTGTGTGTTTAGGTGACTATGGATTCAGTGGAGATGGGAATGCTACCTTTTAATTAATGATTGTCATCTAATCATCCTGTAGATCAGCCTTATCAATTTACAATCACGTTAAAGATCCCAGTACTACTAAAGCTTTGTTCTGGCCAGGTACCCCTTCCTCACAGCTGGATTTCTGTGTGGATGAAAGCCCTTTCCTGTGTGGCTTACCCTGCTAAGAGGGGAAAGTGAACAATGGGCTCATCTGTAGTGACCTTACAGTCAAACATGAAACCATGTACAGGGAGCATAGCTTTGGTCTTCAGAGGCCAAAACAAATGCTAGTGTGATGGGACAGACACCCAGCTGATAGTCTAAACTAAAAATGGCTTTGAATAATTTTAATTTGACTGTATCTACATGGGCTTATCGATCCTGTGTTTGTTCTGCTCTGAGTTTCGGTCTGAGATACCTCCAGGCAGATCTGTAATTACAGGCAACTTTCCTTATTCCTTAGCTTGCTCATTTAGCCCCTAACTATTCCAGATGAAAGCCTGAGACAAAGAAGTTGAGATGGAGTTTCTTTACCCCTAAATACTTTAATAGAGACCCTTATTGGTAAGTTATAGCCTGTGCTTTAGTTAAAAGTCCCAATGCTGTGATAGAGGTAACACAGAATCATAGAATCACAGGATGGTTTGTGTTGGAAGGGACCTTAACGCCCACCTAGTTCCAACCTGATCCATGGACATGAATGCCCATGATCAGGTCATGTTGCTCAGGGCCCTATCCAACCTGACCTTGAACACTTCAGGAAATGGGGCATCCACAGCTTCACTGGGCAACCTGTGCCGGTGTTCCACCACCATCTGGAGTTCCTGTCCAGCACAGAAAATGTTGGAGGAGCTCAGGGGTAGCAGTGTGATACATACAAGCATCAGAATTCACATCTTTCCCTCCACAAATCCACAGAGCAAAGGACTTCTATTCCTTCTTTCTCGTGTCACTGGGGATGCCAGGACAGGAGGTTGTGCCTTCTCGTGTGTCTGAGGGAAAGCTGGAACTAGTAGGGATTACTCCACACTCTTGGCACAATCTGGCACATCCTCTTTATCACTTGCAGAACAGGCTTCTTCAAAACAACCTGAAATGACGCTGCTCCCTGAGCTGCTTGCATAATAGATCTTGATGAGCTGATTGCTGTGTTACTGAAAACAAGCTCTAATCTTATTAACAAATTGTGGTAGTGACATCTTAGCTATTCTTGCTGGTGCTATAGAGACCTTCAACTGTGCTGTCCCACATGTGAAAAGTCCTTGATAAAATGCCTTAATAGGAACATAAGTGGTGGTTAGCAGCAGTGCTGGATAAAATAGTCTGAGCTAAAGAACTGTGGCTTCTCATAGGGGATGTTCTCAGTGAAACTACTATGTGAGCAAATCTGTGGTCAGTTATGGAGACATATGTCAGCAGTGGCAGACTGCTACTAAGGTTGCTTTAATTCTGGTTCTTTGGCTGCTTTGGTTGAGTTAAGCCAGAGAAAGTAAAGCATGGTAACGGTCTATTGGGTACGTTACTGTTTGTTGCTGCCACAGTAATTTGATAATTAGTCTCTTTGCTTTTGTGGTCTGGTCCAAGGAATCTGACCAGCATGTGCTTTTCATTTTCTCTTCAGAGTAAACTGCAGTAGTTCTTTTCTCTTTCTTGTTACGGGGAGAAGGAAGGAATTGGTAGTCTGTGATGTTTCTGTACAAAATCTGGGGGTAACTGATCCAGGCATTAAATATTTTTGGTAGGGCTTCCATTTGGTTTAGGCCTTTTGTATAAAAGTTGTGGAGTTTTTGTCCATGAGGCATCTCCTAGATAAATTTGCTATTTGTGTTGGGAATAGAGTTTTGTGTAATTCTGTGTGTCTGAATGAAGTAGCTGATGCATATTTCGTGTAAGATTTTCATAATGAGTAGATTGAATTCTTCCATACAGGGACTTGTTCTTACATTAGCATTGATAACTTTGAGAGACTAATGTTTAAACTCCAGTAAGAAAAATATCTATAGCTATATCTATGTAAAATAGAGATATATATGTGACTTACTGCTTCAGGATTTTCTCCAGTTTTCCAAAGTCTCCTGTCCGTTGTTTCTGGACACCTTCGTCTGCCACACGATTTTAAACAAAGTCTATCATGTTAGGAACTGTGATAGGCTCATCTTCATGTGATTCATTCTCTTCAGAATTTACTTCACAGTTCATCATTTGGGTTTAAACTGCTTGCTTAGGGGAAGAACCTGGAAGCAATGTGAAGAGGGACTTTTTTCTGTGTGGACTTCTTTGTCATTTCTTTTAGTCTTGTGCTTTTGTACTTATCAGTTGTTTTTGACCTTGAATCAAATTTAAAGCAGGTAATATATGTGTTGTGACACTAATGTAGTTTTGTTCTTACTTAGTGTCTTTATCTGTCAAAATACTGCAACCAGTTGATAGACTAAATTCTCGTTTTGGTTTTTTTTTTTTTTCTTTCAAGACACTTGAGTTTCATGCTCATGGTCTGAATCATTATAAATGATGCTGTGACTTGGTGTACTGCTCTCAACTTGCTGTTGAGGTTATTTCAGACTCTCAGTGTGTTTCTTTGTTTCTTGTGTGCCTTTGTGCTTGCTCCAAATCTTTGGAAATGTTTTTAAAGACCAGATGCTCCTTGTGTGGCAGGACTGCCTTGTCTGACTTAATTCTTCTGTTCTTGTTGCCTTTTTCTCATCTTAGTTTTTCTGGAATCAGTATTAAAGGAATTCCATTTTCTTGGCTTACACTTGTTGCCTCCTGTTGTACTTGAAATGCTTGAGAAGGAACCTCCTTATTTATTCATCTACTGGAGAGGTATTTCAATGAGGGAGGGATATTGAGCAAGCAGAGAAGTAGTCTAGGCAGCTCCAGGTCCTTTGAGCAGCTCTCTGGCAGGAATGATTCAAGCCTGGAATGAACAAATGCATAGCAACAGTGTTTATTTTATTTTGATATTCAAGAGGGTGAATGAGTGTTTGCGATACATTTGCAGTGTGTTGACAGTATCTAGGAACAGATCAAGAACTACTGAGACTGCGTTGCCCAGCCCAGGATCAGTGAGGCACCATCACTTGGACTCAGCACTGTGCAGGCATGGGGAGCTCCCAGGGATCCATATGGAGGGGATGGAGAGAGGAAAACAATAAGAAAATGAACTCTGTAAGGTCCATGCCAATCTAATTACTCGTAACTGTGTCATTAACACTGAAGTCAGAGTTAGACTGTAGGTGTTAGGCAAATCCTAAGCCCCACTGAAATTGTCTGTGCTCTTAAACAAGAGGAGAAGGCTGCATTAGGATGGTCAGTCTTTCCACAGAATCATTTCTTTATGGTTGTCCTTAACAAGATCTTTCTGCCAGTTTGCTTTTTGTTGGATTAATTTTTACAGCTTCATAATCTGATGCTTTTAGTTACATTGACAGTGCAACAGTGCGAATTTGATTATTCTACCTCCTCTTTGCCCAGTTGCAAACAAGCGTTTAACATTTTAACCCAACAATCTCTGCCTTCAATCTAAACTGTTGCTATGTTTGTATGCCACAAGTTGCCCTCCAGTTGACTTGGGAATGCAATGAGGAAGAACAATCTTTCAGGTGCACTGAATCTAAAATTAACCTTCCACCTGAGTAGCTGTATGTGCAAAGCACTGTGCACTGAGTTCAAGGAAAAAAAAGATACTTAGACCAGAAAATAAAACATTTTCTAAATGTAAACACTTGACTTTGGTGTTGTCCTTTGAGACAGGAGCAACAGCTGTAGTTTAGCACTTTTAGAGCTGGGCTTTGCAACCTGCTGCTGCTCTGTAGAGCTGCTGTGTAACAATAACATCCTGCACTTCAGTGAAATCGAGTTTAGTGCATGAGTACATGGGCCTGTTGAGAAAAAAGTCAGGATGCCTTTTAAGTTGCTTGACACAAAAGTAGTTCAGAGATGGCTTTTCTAGAGTAGTTTTATAGTGTGACTGGTCAGGGGGTGCTTTGGTGCAAGCAGTAGTAGAATATCTGTATTTCCAGCTGTAGAAGGAAGCAAAATAACTGTGGGTGGTGTGGAGGCGCAGTCAGAGTGGGATGGGAACAGCAGTTTGCTGTTGTGTGGCAAAACTATATCCTTACACTAGTACTCTGTGCAAGAGTCTTGGTGTGGACTGAAGGTAGATCAAAAATAGCTGCTGGCAAGGCTGTAACCTGAAACCTGGGCTGAAAGGATGCTGTGACCCTTCTCAGGTGTGCACCAGAAATATGCCCTAATGCCTTAGATAAATAATGCTGCACTTGTAGTAACATCTCCTGGACTGAAACTCACATTCAGGGTCTGGTATCTATGTAAGTCATGCAGAAGATTTAAGTCAAGAGCCACTCTTTGGAAAGAGCTGAAGACTGTATTTATGTTGGCTTAAAATTGTGTTGTTTTTTCCAGCAGGCACGGGGAAGGGATTGTCACAGCCATGTGTGACACAGGCTTGCCACAGAGCACATCTGCTGGGTGCAAGCTGCTGCTCAGGTCTAGGGAAGGTTCTGCTGGAGCTGCAAACCTAAATTCTGTTTTGGTGTGAATCTATGGAGATTTTAGGGGTGTTAGATGAGCCAGCTCTAAACCAAGCTTAACACAAAAGAAAGATACATTTCAGAGCAGCTTTGATCTGTATAAACTAAGTTCTACAGGAGTATAGGGCAGTAACTTAGGGCAAGAAGAGTAGTTTTGTGCCTGCTGAAAGCATGTAGTAGTGTAATTAGGAGAGCTTGTAAAATGGTCCTTAATGGTCTGTGTTGAGAGACTGCTCTTCAGTGCAAGTTCCTATGCCAGTGTTTCTGACACTAATATGGCCAAAACCAACTCCCTCAAGATAATATAAATTCCTCCTTCCAATATAAATGCCTCCTTCCAATTAGTTTTGTGTTAGTGTTGATGTCTACTGACTGTTGCAAAATAGAATCCTAGTGAGATATCATGGCAAGGTATTAAACAGTCTTTTTTGATGCTGGCAAGGTGGCTTTGTTTAATCTTATGAGTAGGTTGTCAGAAAATGTGAGAAAATGGAGAGGTGTACTAAAGATGAAGAGTTAATGAGGGGTGTGATCCAAATTTTTAATTCCTAATGGGTAAAGATATAAGTAAAAATTCCAAAGGGGAAATAATGATTTGGAGTGGTTACTGCAGTGGAACTGAGAGAGATGGACATGGATTGTGAAGGTAAAAAAATAGTCAATCTAAGATTTACTTTTTAAGTGTTCTACCAGGCTATAAATCGGCATCTCAAGTGGAGACCTGTTATTTGGATATCCAGGAATAGGAAAGAGCAGATGGGTATTAAACAAGCAGATCACCTCTGCCCTTGCCAGGGCTGGATAGCAGAATGATTCAATCCAGTCTTCTACTTTTGTGTTCCTATAAAACAAACAAATCCCTTTTATTCTTGTTGTCAACACTCTAGTTGGCTCCAGATGTTCCTGGAGTGGTGGTTATTGCTTTGGTTCTGACCATTGGAAGAGAAGGTCTGCCTATGTGCATGTTAGAATAAGGTGTGAGCATGATGTGCATGCATATGCGTAAATACAAGTTAAGAATGTCCTATAACATGTGTCTCAAAATTAGCCCTTTATGACTTGAAATGCTTCTTCTAACAGAAGCAAGTTGGTGCCAGAATTGCTAGTAATGGCTTTCTGGAATGAAAGGGGCTAAAACTTTCCAGATATTTTGCCATCTATAACTTTTAGAGTCCAGGAGTTAGGAATCTAAACTGCTTTCATGTGTGTTTTGTTGTCATGGTTTTCAAGGCATAAGACTCAATCTGCCTTTTTATTTTTTATATTTTTATTTTTTCATGAAACTAGAAAGGAATTCTGGCCTATGTTTGGTGGTGGTGGCTGTTCCCAGGTGTTTCTCAAACCACCCACAGTTAGTGTAGTGTGCTGCCTCTTTAATTTTGTATTCATAATTGGAACTATTGAGGTGTTCTCATAAGTATGTTCCACTTATCCCTATTTTTTTAAGTCTTTGAAAAAGATGTGTAACAGGGTTTAAATGGCTTGTAACCCTTTAAAGAAAATTATAATTCATTTTAGGAGAGGCACTATTTCATGAAGTGATGAGAACATCACAGCTTTCTGCACAGAGGTTGAAAGCTGAACGAGGCCAGTCTGGGACTTTGGCTGCCCATGAGTGAATCAAAGGGTGGTAAGAAAATTCCATATGCTTGGGTTCCCCAGGACACTTGTGCTGTTTCACAGCTGAAAAATCTGGTCTGAGCAGGAAAAGGCGGCCTCAGCCATCTGAGTTTTTTGTTGCATGAGCTGAAGTGCAAGAGACAGAGCTGTGCCGATTTTTGCATATGGAGCACAGACCTGCTGGGTTTGGGCTGCTGTGGCTGGGAGCTTCCAGGCTCCAGGTCCTTGGAGCACATATACACCAAGCTTGGAGAACATCCTGGTTGGCTGTGAATGTAGAGGGTATCTGTGCAAGCTTGCAGGGGAGTCTTGGAAGCAAGAGTGTGGTGGTAGGTGGTGTGTTGGAGGTCACTGGAGAGGCAGCGTTGGAAAAACTGTGTTGATACTTTGTCCTCTCACAGGTTTGGACAGCAGTTTTCCCCCTTCTCTAGGGGATTTAGTCCCAACCTTGTCTGTGTTGCTAAACACTAACCACAGCAAGTTCAGCACTTACCTCTGTTTGACTTTACTGCAGCCGTTAATCAGTGAAGACTGTACTGTGAATGCTGTGTGTGAATATGTGTAGCTTAATCTCTCTCTCCTTATCTCTTCCTCTCTCAGCACCAGAAATTGTCCTTGCAAAATGAGCCAGCTTCCTCCGAAGAGTCCTTTGGCATCCCTGGTGTCAGAGGGCACGAATTCCAGGGTAGAGGCTTTGGACAACTTGTCAATGGACAGTTTTTGGCTAGAAGTAGAGAACATTAAACAGAGCGCTGAAGCCGAGCAAGAGGAATGCAGCCTTGCAGATCTCAAAACACAAGAGGGTAGGTTGCCAAAAATGTTGGGAGTGAGGAGAGGAATGTGAACATCTGAAACAGGAAATTTGCTTACGCACCTGAACGATTTATAAACATGTGGGAGTATGGTTAGAATATTATCAGTCAATCAGAGATAGACATATTATTTTAATTGGGTGGTGGGTAATGCCCTGCAGAAGGGAAGTGCTGACCCGGCCTGGTTTTGGCTTCTGAAGCAAAGCTGACTCTAAAGGTCAGTCACAGGAGCATGTTCAAGGCTCCAGATTTTTTTCAAACAGCCCTACTAAGTGGGGGGGATCTCACTCCCACTGCAGGTGGCTGCATGTTAAACACTCTGTGAAAGCTGACTGTGTTTTGGAAGGCTTGTTTGTGTACGTGGTTCTGAGATTCATCATAGTGACTTTTATGGGAGCTGCTTCTGCGGAAGGCAGACTGTTCCCTCTCTGATTCACTGTTCAAGAAAACACAGTAAACATCTAGAAAGCCTTGAGTCCTTCCACACAAGGTTTTTCCAGCATATCTCTTTTTTTTTTTCTTTCTTTCTTTCTTTGGAAAACTGTTTCATGTGCATAAGGTGTTTTTAATGGGCTTTCTGTAGCAGTGATGCTATCCAGTGTTTTGGAATAAGTGGAACCTGAAATAACTATATGCAGTGTTTTGGAATAACTGAAATCAATCGTAATCCAAAATTTTTGGAACACAGTTGCCTCTTCTAGAATCATAGAATTTTTTGCATTGAAGGAGATACTAAAGTGATGGCACTGTGGGCACAGACCTTGATGCCTGGGGTGGCAGGTGTCTGAATCAACTTTATTTAGAACATCAACATCTTATATATGAGGTTCAAAAAGTAACAAATGATGTTTAACTACATATAAGTATTCTACGGTGCATGTGCAACAGAGTACCAGGAACTGCATTTCCCAGGATGCCTTTCAGCACCCTCCCTGTGACGCTCACTACCACACTAAAGCTCAAGTTATTCCACCCCCTGCCATGGGCAGGGACACCTCCCACATCCAACCTGGCCTTGGACACTTCCAGGGATGGGGCAGCCACAGCTTCTCTGGATAACCTTTGCCAGGGCCTCACCACCCTCACAGGGAAGAATTTCATCTGAATATCTAATCTAAATTTCCACTCCTTCAGTTTGAACCTCAGTTTACTCCTTGTCCTATCACTGGTGAGCAGGAACCTTTTCCTTATGAGCATTTCCTTTTGACATGCGAGGTACAACATCGTGGTGTGTTTGGAGGGATGATAAGTGGTGACAAATACCCAGTGATCCCATAGTTTGGGATCATACCTTTCCTGGGTCCATTTTGAAAAATAGGGTCAATAGCTCTCCTGGGTTCATAGGGGGCCTCTGGAGAGAAGGATGTGAAGATCACCATCTGTGTTTGCTGTAGCAGGCAAGACATGATAAACATTAAGGTCTGCTGATTGTGTCCCTACATAAAGGATGTAAGTTTGCTTTTTAGAACTGGAGGAGATGCAAAGTAACCAAGAAAACGAGTGCATCAGGAAGGAGATTCTGGAAAAGAGACCATGCCATGAGATGAAAGACTGTCTGGGATATCCAAAAGGCTGATATGCTGGAGGCAATTTAATTACCATGTGTATGCAGGAAATGTCTTTTAATGCCGTGTGTTAATCTGTCAGGCAGGAGCTGACTGCTTAATTGACCATTGAAACCAGACAGACTTGAAATAATGCTCTGAGTAGCAAAGCCTTCCTGGTGGGCTGGGGAAAGTGGTGCAGCACACTTGGGCTCCTGGTACCTTCTCCAAAGGAGCTTAGGCAAATAAGGGTTCTGCTGGGAGCACTGGTGATGAGGGGAAACTTTGGATGGTGTGGAGGCAGGATTTGACTGGTGCCTGTTGGCTTTCACACCTCTGCAGCTTCTGGTTGGAGCATGGAAGCTTTGAGGCTCCTCAGAGCCAGAGGCACCATTGCTCTTTGCATAAATTCCAGGAAGTTGTACTTGGACAGTGGCAAACAGCTCCATCTGGAGACAGCATGGAGAGATGGCTGATCACAATCACTGCACAAGGGACAGTGAGGAGGCTGTGTGGAGATAAGGCATTGCAAAAAAGCTGACCTAGTTGGAGAACTGGGCTCCTGTGCAAGCCGTGTGTGAGGGGAGGTGTTGTGGGAAGCTGCTCCTGACCTGGGAGGTCAGAGTGTAACTGTGCAGAATTGGGACAGCTGAAAGGTGTTGATGGTCTTGTGGCCTCGCTAATGGTTGATGGGAGCAGAAAGTAGTTTTTTCCTGGAATACAAACAGCATTGTCCTTTCTTGCTTGTTGCTGTTTGCCGAGGTCTCCCCAGGGCCTGACAGCACAGCAGGGTCTCTGCCACTAAAATTCACTTCCTTCCAACATGTAACCATGGCTGAGAACTGTCTACAGAGTGATCTTTCTCCACCTTCAAAAACTAGGTAAGAAGCTGTGCTTAATGTTTAGTCTGAAATTGTAGGATGCCATAGCTGTCCTTTAAATACTTGGAAACTGAATGCTATATTACAAATGCTCTTTGTGGCCAGCTTATGTTTCAAGTAATTCTTTAGAAGTGGTGTTCTTTAGTTTTTGTGAAATCATTCCTAATTGTTCTCCACTGAAGTGCTGCTTGCTCACAAGGCAAGTCTTAGCAGCTCTCCAGTTTTAAGCCTGCAGCTCAGCTTCTGTGGATCTCTCTGTTCTGACCTGTTTCTCTCCCATTTTTAACCTTTTCCCCATAAATAACCTATTTTGCTGGTTTCCTTTTGTGCTACTGGCAAACATAACTGGGCCAAAATATTAAACAGAGGAATTACAATCTGGTGCTTTGGCATCAGAAGGGGCAGTAGGCTCACATGGATGTTCGATTTAGGGGCTGCTGTTTAGTATTGTGTACTAGATTTGTTTCCTGTTATGACTGGAATGGCTATTTTCAAAATTTGCAAGCAATACATTTCACTTCCTCTGGTTCCCAAAGGCAAAATAAACCAGAGGCTTTTTGTGTGTTGTTCTGCTGTGAAACCATGGATGTAGGACAAATGTACAGTGAGGAGTTGTGAGTGGGACCACAAGTGGCTGTGCCCAAATGAGCACTACTGTGGGGATGCTCTTAACTCTTAGATACTGTAGAACCAGACACGGGAAAAGACCAAAACTTAAGACCATGTAGGAAAACCAGATAGTTTGCCAGTAGATTCATTAAGGGAATTACTTGACTTCAAGTCCAGCTCTGTTGTGGTGTGATGAAGAGAAACGTTCTGTTTCGTTACAGCACCTAAAAACACAAATAGTATGCTCTGAAGGCCGAGAAGAGTTTTAATTGTCACAACATATGTTTGCAAGCCACATGAACACAGAGGTTTCTCCAGAAAAATGACGTTATTGAATCTCTCAGGAAGAGCTGCTTGGCTGCTTTATTATTGATGCAGGAATAATAAAACTTGGCCTGAGCAGCTGTGATAGCTGAGGAGATAAAAGTTTGCATAGGACAGAAAGACTGGGAATGGACTGTTCTGTGTCAGTTCAGTTTTGATTTTTCTTTTCCCAATATAACCTTTGGTAGAACTGTACTGGAGCTGCCTGCAGTGAATCCATGTGGTGCGTAGAACAGAAAAGATAAAAGGCTTTGTGGTGTTTGCTGTGTTAAAGTTGAAACTGCCTGCTAAATTGTTTCTTTTATCTTTGGATTTCAAGTAGCTGCCTTGCTCAGGGCACTTTCTCACTTGCACTTCCTTATGAGTGCAACTCATAAGAAAAAAATTGTCTTCTGTGTTTGAAGTGCAACTTTATTAAGGAATGAAGTGAACTTGAGATTTTTGAGTGATGCTGCTGTACTATCTCCAGGCTTCTCACACTTCCTTCTGAATCTGAAATGGTCTTTAATTTTAGTGATGTTTTGAATAGGCCCAGACATAAAGGGAATACACAGAGTAAGAATAACGTTTTTGCTTTTGTTGAGTGTATGGATACCAATTCACTTAAAAAGGTAAAGAGTAGGGATGGTGCAAACAAATAGTTCTGCGAGTATATTAAATAAAATACATTTGAATCTACCAGATCAGGGTCCGGATATTAAAAGAAAAAAGAAGCTGATATACAGGCATACGCATAGATAAATAAAAATTAAAATAAATAGCCAAGTAATTTGGAAAAGTACAAAAGCTGAATATGCAGTGTTGTGGCTTCTCACAGACCTTTTGTCCGTTCTCAAAGCTGTCAAAGGATCACGTGTGCTTCAGGGAGACACTGCCGTTCCCTCTGGGGGGGCTGTGTTCCATTGCCAGCTGTCAGAGCTCCCCTTTGCACAGGCAGCTGGGTACCAGGGAATAGGGCTAAGAATTTGAGAACAGCTGTGGCTTCCTAACCAGGATGTGTTAGGAACCTAACCTAAACTTCCACTGATGTCCCATTGCCACCTCAGAAAGGGGATGGCTCAAACTTCAGGTTTTCTGCCTCTGAAGCATTGCAAGCACCCAAATTTCTTTTGTCTGCTCACTTTGCCTTCTCATCCCTTGCCTGGCAGAGGGAGAAGCTGAAGCTGAGTGGCTCCAGGACGCGGGTCTGTCTGAGCTCCTCGGAGACCGTGGCTCAGACAGTGACAACCTCGTGCTGCTCTCCACCCTGACCCAGACCCAAGCGGCCGCTGTGCAGCGCCGGCTGGACACCTACTCCCGCTCCCGCCGGAGAAAGAACAAGCACTCTGTGCGTGATGTCCGGGACATTTTCGGAGTGGCCAGCTCGGAGGTTTGTTGATTTAGTGGGATCTCTTGAAAGACTTTGTTGCCTTCTGGTGGCTGACTTGCCTTTCTGGGTCTAGGGCTGCTGTCATGTCCAAAGAGATGATTTCATCCCCTGAGCTGAAATGGAGCTGAGATTGGAGAAATTCTACATCCTGGTTGCAGTGCTGATAAGTTATTACAAAACCTGAAGATTCATAAACTTCCTAGAGGCTGCTGGAACAATTCTGTATCCTGCCTCTATATGGTGTCTACAGCATGACAGCCTCATGGAGCACTGGCATCATTTGGAGCCCTCTTGTGTCTTCTTTATTCCAGTGACATGTTAAATCATCATTATTAACCAAAACAAAAGAACTTCTTAAGTTCAGTTCTGATAAGCTGACCTTGTGCAGCTGAAAAATCCTGGAGGAAGAGTTAGAGCTGCCTTTTTTGGAGGGTTTTGGTTTTTTTTGTTTGATGCCTGCTTTTGTGGGTTTTTTGCCAGAGAATACATAACAATTGGCTTTTCAGCTGTTTTCCTGCAGTTCTGCTTCTCTTTTCATTCTAGTCAAAACAACATTTTTCTTATTTTTCAGGAGACAGCAGCAGAGAAAGAGGAGTCCAACCCAGATCTGTTGTGGCAGAATCTACAGACTACAAATGCACAGAGAAGTAAGGAGAGTTTTTAAATGTAGAGTTGGACTGAATGAGGAGTAGGATCTGAAGTAGGGCTGAAACTGGAAGGAAAGATAGATAGATAGACTTATATAGTTGTTGTTATAGTTTATATATAGTTTATATAGTTTGCTGCTCAAACTGATAACGGTAACTCTGCAAGAAAGCAACTGAGAAATGAAAATAGAATCAGTCTAGTAAAGATCATGTGGTGAAATCCTATAAATACTATATGCAATTGTGCAAGGAGAAGTTAGCCATAGGTGTGTCCTGTAATTTAAGGCCATACTTGTCTTACCAGTGGTCTGATGATTGTAGCTGTAATGTTATGACTTCAAACTATTCTCGTCTATTGATCAGTGTCAGGGCTGTGCTATTAGAACTCTGTGTTTGTATGTTAATGTAGGATTTTGTAAAAACAATGATACCAAATCTTTTTTAGTACTCTTGTTTTCTAAGCTTCACCCTCCTGGCTTTCAGAAATTCGAGACAATTTCTCCTCTGTATCAGAAACCCAGGGTTACTCCTGCACAGTTCGAAACCCTGGAAAAGAGGAGACGTTCAACATGGATGTTGCCTACTCAGAGCAAGCAGCTGTCCTCCTCAAGGGATCCTTCCTGTCTGAATCTAGGAAGTTAAAGGATGGAAATGCTCTAACTGTAAGCACTGAAGGAATTTCTCCTGTTAGAATTTATTAATCTGTTCTTATCAAGACACTCAGTTCGGTTGTATGATCAGCTCTTGGAAACATCCTCTGTGGATAGTGTTGCAATGGGTCTGTATTGGTATTTTTGGGTACATAGTGCTTTTATCCTTGCAGTGTTGGGCAAGGATAGACACTGTATAGTGGAGGGTCAAAAGAAGTAAGACTTATATCTGAAACTATCTATTTTGACACAGATCTGTGTTGTTTCCTCTGACAAGGGGAGAGTAACTGAACTTACTTATTCATCATCCTAACAGGTTTTTTTGCAGATGAACTGGACTGCTTCCAAAATCCAAGTAGATCAGGGTGGGTATCAGGCTTTAACTTAGATAAATTGGAATGTCCAATATGATCGAAGAGCAATACTGAAAAGGGAAGATATTTATTCAACTAGTGGTTGAGTAGGAGCAGTTTTGGGCATGTGTCTGGTCTTGAACACAGCAGAATGAACAGGTGACTGGCTATGATGAAGAGTCGTAAGAATACAGCAAAAGTTGTTTACTAGTGGAAAAAGTGACAACTTGAACTGAAGCTTTTGGGTGTGTGTGGTTTCCTTTAGAAATTTAAGATCCTCAAGGGCAGACTAGGAGTGACCAGGATTGGAGATCTGTCTGCTCAGGACATGAAGAAGATCCCCACACTGGCCCTCATTGAACTGACAGCTCTCTGTGATATCCTGGGCTTTGAGCTGAAGAGAAACAAAGCAGCAAAACTGAAAACAACAGGTTAGTTGGGGTGTTTTGTTATGTTTTTTTCTTTTTTGGTGCCTTTTTTTTTTATACTCATCTTCTCATAGATTTGTGTCCCAAATGTTAGGACAGAGAGAGTCTTTGATAAGCAACCTTGTGACAGGTGTATTTTCCTTGGTCCTGGAAGTCACTGGATCATGACATCAAGACCTAGTACCACATTTATATCTGGCTATTAAATGCATTTGTCTTGTTTAACTGTTCCTCTCTTTTTCCAGTATCTATGCTTGCAAAAGTGCCATCTTAGTCTGCAGTGGGGGATATACCCCTTAGCCCTGTATTAGAGGTGATACAGACTTACGAACTGTTGTTTCTGTTGTAGAGAAAAGGCTTTTCGGAGTTCCACTCAACACCTTGTTGGAAAATGACCAAAAGCTGCTCCCCAACACCAAGGTTCCTCTGCTACTCCAGGCAGTAAGTTCTCTTCTGCTTTCAGTCACACCTCTGATCCCCAGAGTCATCCTGTGAAAAGGAAGGGCTGACTCCTCATCGTCTGTGCCTAATAGCTTTCTCATTTCCCCTGTTTTTAATAGCTCTTGTCCTGCTTGGAGAAGAGAGGACTTGAAACAGAGGGCATTCTGAGAGTTTCTGGGTCTCAGACCAGGATCAAGGTATGAGCTCTTTAGCAGTGTTTAAAATTGTCAGAGGTGATCAGGGAGCATTTGCTGAAGCGAGTATCTAAATAACCCAAAATAATAAATATTAATATTTATTAATAACCTGTCTCATCTTCTTTCCAATTACAACTAGAAATACCCTGGGAAATCTGGGAGTGCATACTGTGAGAGCCTATGCACTGTTTTGACTTGACAGATTGCCCTCCTAGTGCTCAGCTACAGAATTTTCCCTTATACCTGCTTGTAATAAATGCCATCTTTTTAATAGAGTTTGGAACAGAAGCTAGAAAGGGAGTTCTACACTGGCCTTTTCCACTGGGATGAAGTGCATCAGAATGATGTGTCTGGGCTGCTGAAGAGGTTCATACGGGAGCTGCCAGCCCCACTGCTAACAGCAGAGTACCTCCCTGCTTTTGCTGCTGTGCAAAGTGAGTCCCTGCTCTGCCTGCTTGGCAGCAGTTTTTTGGTTTGTGCTCTTCTTGCAAAGCTCCTATGGCCTTGAACTCTCTTGTCAGGTGTGTTGGGAGCCTGCGGATCCAATGGGAATACAGTGCATGACTGAGAGTCATAGTTGCTGGTGCTTGCTTGAATATGTCTTTGTACACTATCCTGAAGTCTACATTATGTTGTGTCATTTGAGGCTACAGCATTGCTGCCATGCTGTATTAGGTCATTGAAAAAATTAGGACATGAAAACTCAGCTGTGGCCACTGACCAGGATGTACAATCTTGGCTTGACTGCAGGTAACGCAATGTTCTGCAAGCACCTCAGTTTGAGGTTTGTGCCTCAGTGAGTGGTTTGGATGGGTTAAGCTAACTTTTTCAGTGCACAACTTCTTTGTTCAAGAAACGGGGAATAATGGGGTCATTTGGTGCCCTTCAAGGGAATCAGAGTGGCTGGTAGACTGTGTACTCTGAAGGAAACGAGCCAGTCTTCTAAAACATGGGTAATTCCCTTCATAAGGACAGTATGAGCTTGATTTACTTCTATAAAGCAAGTTCTCAAATCCTAGACAACAAACGCTGCAATAAGTAATTGCCTTATTCTTTGGGGGATTCCCTGCTCAAGAAGAACAGTGTCAGAAGTCTGAATCCTCTGTCCTGTTGTTGCTCTCCCTATCTAGATATTCCAGACCTGAAGCAAAGGTTGCAAGCGCTGAACCTCCTGATCCTGATTCTGCCAGAGCCCAACAGAAACACTCTAAAGGTAAAAGTGCTCGTTCTGGTTTTAACTGGAAAAAACATAGAATCATTTAGATTGGAAAAAACCCTTAAAATCATTGAGTCCAACCATTAACCCAGCAGTGCCAAGGCCATCACTAAACCATACCTCCAAGTGCCACATCTGCATGACTTTTAAATAAGCACCACCTCTGGCTTTCTGTGCTTTATAAGAGCTATGGTGGTTGCTACTGCTTTTTTTTTTCTCTTGCATAGTTCAGCTTCCAGGTACTAAAGGCAAGGCAAGGCTGACTTAGCACCCTGAAAACTTTAGGGTTCTGGAATACATAATCAAGCCAAAGATGATCTGTCATGGCTCTGGTGAGGCGTGAGATGAAAGAAATAATCCAAAAGGGTTTATTTTTCCACATCTGGGAATGGCTTTGAAGGGATACTAAGAGGAGGGGTTTATCTTTATATTCTGCAGATTTTACGACTCGACTTTGTAAATTGCTACCTGCCAAGGAGTAAGAGCCCATCTGCTTCCCACACTGACTGTCTCTCCTGATCTCTAAGTGCTGGACAAACTAGTATGCTTAGTATAGTTGCTTGTTGCCGTTTTAGTATTAGAAACTGGTCACTGAACTTCATGACTGGGGAAAGAGAATTTGCTCATGGATAACAAGAAGAAAAAGCTAATTAAGTGATCTCTCCAGCAATTGCCACAGTCTTAAGTCTCTTTCCCTCTCTTCAGGCTCTACTTGAGTTTCTCAGCAAAGTGGTTGCCAGGGAGAACAACAACAAAATGAACCTCTGGAATGTTTCCACAGTCATGGCCCCAAACCTCTTTATGCACAAGGGGCTGCCAAACAAGATCCCTGAAGGGAAGGAGAAGCAGCTGGCAGAGGGAGCGGCTGATGTGGTACGGATGATGATACATTACCAGGATCTGCTCTGGACAGTAAGTTGCACCCATGTTTGGCAGTATGGTGCAGCAGTGTCTTGATCTGGTTAGAGTTAGAAGAGGGGAGGGAATAGTCTTGGAAATTTCAGAGGAGTTAAACATCTGTAGGCAAATCCTCTGACTGAGTTCCAAGACTACCTTGTCTTCAAGGTACACAGATATTTTGTCTATTTCAGGAGCTTCATAAAGTGATGACTGGTTTCTTAAATGACATCCTCATCTCTGCTTGATTTAATTCCTGTCTTCTCCCTTCTCCCTTGCCCAGGTCTCCTCTTTTCTGGTAGCTCAAGTGAGAAAGCTGAACGAGAGCAACAGCAAAAGGTACCAGTTCTGTGACAAGCGAATTAAAAATTTGTTGCGCAAGATTCACGTTGATAAAGATAAGGTGGAAAAGAACCAGGCAGAGGTGAGTTGAGGCTTTGAAAAAACAAGCCATTTCATGGCAGTGTCAAATGCTTTCATGAGAACTCAGAAAGCTGTAAAGAGGGATGTTCTTTGAAGAGCAAGAGAGAGAAAAAAGTTGCAGAATAGTGAGGAACAGTTTCCCAGACTCTCTCGGCCAGATTGTGGCAAAAACTGATTCCAACAACAAGAACACTAAATACGTTTCAGGCTACAAAACACTTGGTGAAAAGCAGATGAAGAGGGAAGAGACCAGGAGCAGAAATGCTGGTCTTTACCTCATGTGAAAAGCAGAATTCATGTGGCTCTGGGTGCCCTAGGTGTTGGCACAGATACATCTGCTGTGATAAAGGCAGACTTATTTTCAGGAACTTAAAACAAAAATTTAGGTTATTATAGCAGTATTGTATCTAATTTTCTTTTTGCTCCATAATGCTGTTGATCCGTATGGAAGGGTTTGAGGAGGAGGTTCTTGCTGCTTAAAGGGAGAAAAGTTCCCTGATGAACGACATGGCTCTGCGCACTCTCGTACTGGTGCAGACTGAGGTTGTTTAAACAGATGTTTCTACCTGATCTGTTTCAGTATCAAAGCTGGGAAAAGATCCTTGGAGCCATTCTGCCTGGGGTTTTTTGGTAGCCATCTTAGTTGAATATCTGCAGGTCTGTAGGGGCTGTGTTATATCATGCAGGGCTGGATTTGAAATATCACATAGTGGTGGTGCAACCAGGATGCTCTAAGGACACAAGCTTAGTTGGAGTCTGCAGGTAGAAATAATAATTGAAAGTTTAAATCTGCATTCCTGAAGAAGAGTCTATGTTCTCACAAGCCAATACATTCCCCACCTTTCTATGGCTGGGATACTGAGATGATGTCTGCCTAAAATACGGCTGTTAAGATGACATGTCACTGTTGAAGGTGCTGTCATTTTGGATAGGGCAGCTACTGTTTAGGCAATCAAACAGACGACCCCATGCTTAGGAAATGGTTAACACCGTTCTAATGGACTCAATCTTGTGCACTGTTTTTGCAGAGGTTTTGGGATTGCAAAATTAACTTACAGCAGGTTAAATCCTGTGAAAATAATTCAGTGTTCTTGGCAAAAGTTCTGAGAAGTTACTTAATGGAGTAGCTGATTAAAACAGTATTGGAAAAAAAACCCCACTTGGACTCAGCTCTGTGATGGCTCAGTGCTTCCTTTCTTTGGAAACTACCTTTCTGAAATTCAGTAGTGTGCAATCCAGCTGTCTAAGCTCCTTTTACAGTAATTTAAATGAATTTCAGAGAAGTCATTCAGACTCGTGCAAACCAGTTTGTTAAAATTTCTTGCGACAAATCCTATTTTCATCCAAGCTTGTGTCGCTTTCTGGTGGTAGTGCTGGGTTTGAACAGCAGAGAGCACCACCGCTCGCTGATGGAGAGCACAGGTCTCCTTTCCCGGACACAACACCGAAATGCTAGTGATTTATTTATAATGCTCACCTTGATGCTGCTTTAAGTTTTTAACCTGTAGAATGCGTGGAATAAGAAACAAGGCTAAAGTCTATGAGCAGCTGGCTGGATAGGTGTAATTCTTTACACTCCAATCTATTTTGAAACTTGGGGTTTTGACTGATAATAAACTCTTTAAGTACTTTTTTTTTTGTTTTTTTTGTTCAGCCTTCGAAGATTGTGAAAGTCCACGCATCACTCCTCCTGAAGGACTCACTGGAGGTGCATTTGAACAATGCAACCAGGGTTGCAGATGTCCTCAGGCAGTTTCAAAAGAACCTGTACCAGAATGGCTGGAATATTGTTAACACTGTCAACCTCCTCAAGTGGTAAATTGCTTTTTCTCTGCTTTAAAAAAAACAAACCAACAACAAAAAACAAACAAACAAACAAAACCCACACAAAAAAAAAACCACAAACAAACAAACAAAACCACAAACAAACAAAAAACCCCCAACTAAGTGGTTGCTGTTTTTGATCTTGTGGCTGAGATGATGTGGCAACACAGGGAATCATGAGGAGACTGTTCTCTGCTTCTCTATTCTCAGCAGTGGAAATAGTGTGTTGGATGGGGAAGTCAAGTGTTAGTTCAGCTGAGTGATTCCATTCTGTGCTTAGGCTGTCAAGAGGTCAGTGGTCCCATCCCCTCTGGGCTGCTGGACAGCAAGTGAACTCCAGCAACCTTGCTGGAAAAGTAGGTGGAGAAAGGAAGGAAAATCGGAATAACATTGACCCTGCAAAGCAAATCCTCTCTAACTCACCTGGAAAAAACATCACCTGTGCAAATTACCTGCCTGGAGAGTAATCTCAACATGAATATGTTAATGTAGGGATTTCCTAAAATGAACTCTGCAATTCCCTCCTGTGCTCCAGTGGTAAATTGCTGAAGTAACCCAAAAAATGAACAGAAGAGTTCCTGCCCCACTCTGTCACCATTCCTGCACACTGTATTTAGTAGATAATGCAGCAGTGCATCTCCTGACTGTGTCACACAAGGTATCTAGACAAGGAGGATGGGGGGGAAGTTGGCTGATTACGAGTCAGCTGGTATCTCACTAACAGCTGCCAAAGTCTTCCTGCAAGTGAGCTTCTCTGGAGTAGTCCATCAGTTTTTGAGGAATGCTGACAGTGAACTTTGATATTTATGCCTGTTGTTTTCCAACTGAAAAGTTAGTGTTTACATACAGTGTGCTGCTTGCTGCCAGTGAGGAATAACTGCCTTGGTGGTTTTTTTTTCCAGTTTTGGGTGTCCTTCTCAACACCTGTTCAGGAGGATCAGCAAGGTCTCTGTACCATGGCCTGTCGCTTCCTTGACCATTGCTGGCCTCAGAACCACAAACAATTCTTTTGCAATAAACAGTACTGAGCAACCTAACCTGTCATTGCAAAGATTTAACTTCAGTGTGTTTTTCTTTCTGCAGTAACAACTCAACAGAGTGCACAAACTTATTTCTGTATGAAGTGGGAGGTAATATTGGTAAGTACAAAAGGCAACTGAAAATAAGGACTCTGTTACCCAATTTTTATGCTTAACTTGTTTTAGAAAAGAGTTAAACTTCTCTGGGCAAGCTGTGCTGTGCTTCACCACCCTCAGAGTGAAGAATTTCTTCTTAATATCTAATGTACATCTACCCTCTTTCATTTTGAAGCATTACCCCAGATTTGTGAAAACACTTCTGAATGGTGTAATATTGAAATTAATGTTAACAAGTACTGATTTTTAGGTGAGGGAAAACCAAACAAAACCCAAAACCTAACAACTACAGAACTAAGGACATAAAAAAAAGTGGGGTTTTTTCCTGAATGTTTTGTTTTAATAGGTGAACATTGCCTGGACCCAGACACTTACCTCTTGGACTTGTACCACATCAACCCCCATGCTGAGTGGATAATTAAGCAAAACCCATCTTTTCCTCGGATGTTCTAAGGGAAAGATGAGAAAAACAAAGCATTTGGTTGAAGTTTTTGGAAGTTATGGAAATAGAGACATTTCTGGTGTAGTCACAGACTGGACAATGCTTGTGACTTTGGAGGTAAAAACAACTTTATTTACTGCTTCCATGGCAGCTGGCAGTGAGAGTACGTGAGCCTACCTGCTAACAGAGGTGTTGGAAACAAGCAGCAGTTCCTATGTAGAAGAGTTTGCAGGGGGAATGACTGTTCTTAAACAAAATATCCCCCCAAAACAAGCCCTGAAGCAAAGCAACAGTGATTGTGCAGCAAATATGGAATGTAAAAGAAGAAAGGTCAACCTGAAGATTTTAGAAAACATCTGTCTATTCTGGATTTGCTCTTTTTTTTTTTTTTTTTTGGTCGGATCCACCATTTGGAGGAGAGACAGTCAAATTGCTGCAGTGGTATTAAGGATATCCCCTTGGTAAGGTCCATGATTGCCTGGTGCACATCACCAGAAGTTGAGACCATAGGTTTCACTAAGAGACACTGTTATGTTCTTTGAAGAATGAAGAAGGGTGTTTGCAAAAAGGCCAGGTGGAATGTGATGCCAACATCCTGTATTTAATGATTGCAGATAAATACATACACAACATAAAGAACATAACTTTCCCTGCAAAAAATGGACAGCAACCTTTCAGATGTGCAGTGTGACAAGAGAGATGTGTGTCCCATACAGCTCTGCTGGTTATGCAAAACCAAATCTACAGGCTGCCATTGATGAGGGTAAAACATGCATTTATTTTGCTGGACAACCTATATGTCAACAGAAAACAGGAAATATTCTGAAGTTAATTTGAGGTTAGTAATCTGACCTGGCCACATAAACTGAACATCTTTGTGGAGGATTCTGTGTGAACATGTCTGTCCAAAACAAACCAAGCCTCCCCTGAGATGTGAAGTGGCTGAACTGAGAGGTCTATGCCTGTGCCTGGTCACACAGTGGGTACTGAACTGAGCCTTCATTGCTCCAGCTGCACATTTCCATCCCTCACAGCACAATGTGGTCGCTGTGGGTGGAGAATGAGGGTAGAGCAAAACACTTGCACCTCACATTGCTGCTGCATCATCATCATCCAACCCCAGTTAAAAAGGACTCTACTCCTGGAGGAGGAGCACAGAAGAATTGTATTCCTTTGTGATGTTACTGAAATACCTTATGTGAGGGAACCCACTGTGCAGTTACAGAGGATGGAACATGCATCGTATCCAGAAATCCGGATGTCTCTTTTTATGTCCCGTTATTAAACACTGTTGGATATTTATTCCTGTGGCAGAGGCAGGGCTGCCCTGCAAGTGTATGCTCAGAGTATTTCATTTGCCAAATTCTAGGTGCACTAGTGACAATCTCCAGTATTATTTCTTTTGTTAAATGAATTGGTTTCCATTGCAATCTGAATTTTCCCCCCTCTCCTTTTTTTCCCCCGAGGCTGATGTGTAGCTTTCCTTACTCTTTATCTCAAACTCCTAGTTTCTGTTGTAAGGGCACTTCACTCTGTCTGTGTGGTTAAATTCTTGTGGTGGTTAAGATCCTAGAAGAACAGGTGAGCCATACTCCATATTCTTTCCAGCCTGTTATGAACAGTATGTGAGTGGTGGTGATATCTTAAAATTATGCATATATTAGAGAGTCTGTCTAGTATTTTTTGGTTGAGATGATGCAGATGCATTGACTGGTTGGACCATCTTCATAGCTGTCTTCTTAAGAAATGATAATATAAACTTGCAAAAAAACCACCTCCCAACCCTGACCGAGATCCCCGATGTCAAGAATTCTTGAGGGAGGTGCCCCTTTTATGGGGTTTAAATTGTGCCTAAAAGAGCCTGATTGTTTTCCTTGAGGATGAGAAATTTGTGCCTTGAAAGATCAAGCTGCTTTAAAATGGGGCATTAAAAATCAATGGTACCTATTTACTCATCACTTGTAGAATTCTTTGTTGCAGTGATGGAGTTGGCAAAGAGCGAATGCCAGAAATGTGATAACTCAAGAAATACCCAACTCATAAAGGCATGGGTGTGAGCTCAAAGATCTTTTGCAGGCTAAATTGCACCCCTGCAAATCACATAATGCTGCATTTTTTTTCCACCCCTCATATGCTGGTTTATGAAACATACTGTCAGTATGTATTGAGAGGTCACTACATCACTGCTACTGTAAACTACAAATGATTGGGTTTTTTTGAAAACCAAACAATGTGAATCAGTGCTGTGAAAACCAAGGTTCGTGGGAGATTCTTAAGAGACAAATATCAGGTCTCAAACATGAAAGGAAATGTAAAAAAAAAAAAATCAGCTCTTTTCAGATGATGGATGTGCTTTTTTTTATTTTTCTGACCTGTCTTTGTATCAAAAAGTAAACGCAAATTTTTTGGTCACTGATGTGC
This sequence comes from Lepidothrix coronata, assembly GCF_001604755.1. Taxonomy (NCBI): domain Eukaryota; kingdom Metazoa; phylum Chordata; class Aves; order Passeriformes; family Pipridae; genus Lepidothrix; species Lepidothrix coronata. Next base: position 828,518 of record NW_016690279.1, on the reverse strand, counting down.
AACCCACTTTTGAATGCTGGCTTTTAATAACGTTTTTTACAAATTTTTAATTCTGTATTTAAATTCCATTTTATTCAGTGAAACAATAAAAATACAGTGAAATCTCTTGGCTCCATTTTCATTAGTGGCTGAGAATAAGTTAGTATGTCTATGAATGCTAGCATTATTTGCCTTGGGCCTGAAGAGGGATGTACCTGGGGTCTAAGTGAGCTGGGCAAGAGTTTTGTATTAAAGCTTCAGGAGAAGTTCCTCTTTGGATGATCCTGTGGGATTGCTGCAAAAGAATGATCCAGGAGGAGAAAAAAGAGGATGGTGATGGGTGTAAAAAGTCCAGAGAAAGGTTAATGGGAGCTGAAGGTGAGCACCAAGGATTAATGACTTCTGAGCTGCTGTTAAAGATTTAAGCTTGAGGAAGGATGAGAAGTCCCTTTCCCACTCCCTCAGTCCTTCTCAGCTGAGCTGTGCTCAGTGACATGGGTGCTGGACTAGCCAAATTGGCAAGGAATAATAGGAATCCAGTCTGAATATTTTGTTAAATCGTGACTAATACTTTATTGTTCAATAGTCAGTGATAAAATGTGGCATAAATCCACTGTGATTTGTTTAAAAACAGTAACAGCAGCAGCCCGTCTGGTAGTGCTGCTGGAAAAACAGGAATTACTATCCTACCCAGAAACAAAAGGGAAAGAGGATCCAAGTGGCTTTAGAAAGCTTCCAGAGCAATTATCTGAGGAAAAGACCAGCTTATCAAACTCGTTTTACCCATTCATCTTCAGCACTATCAAAGTGCTGATCTCTCCCATCCCCAAGGGCTTTTGTGATTGATCATTACACAGCTCTCCCTTGCTCACAATAAAAGCCCAGTATTTATTCTGCAGGCAACTTGAATGCAACTTTATGCTGTGCTGAGATAACAGGACAGAATATAAAACAATCTTGCAAATGCTGGTTAAACATAGTTGTGGGTTAAGTGGAACTGAAATACCACACGTTAATTAAAAAAAAAGGTAATTTGCATCAGGAAAAGGTATTTGCAGAAATACAGGGTCTTCACAGGAACAAGTGAAGCTTCAGCTCCTGGAGGGAAATGCCACAGGAAAACAACTAAATGCACTTCCTGGAGCAAAGTAAGTGACAGCAAGTATTATTGTAAATGAAATACAACTGCATTTGATTAAATCTGTTTCTTTATCCTTGTGCACTCCCCAGTGCTGAAAATGAGATAAATGACATCTGTTGTTTTGCATGCTAAGAGAATGAAACTTTAAAGTTCTCTCCAAATGCTGGTTGGTCTTGACTGCACATGGGGGCTGCATATATGTCTTCAGCTTCAGGGGAAAATAGAGGCCACAGTTCAGTATTTTAAGTTACTGGAAAAGAAAATGTGCAGCTGCACTGACTTATCATCTGGGAAACGGCCAGGGCAGGATCAGCCCCCATAGTCACCCCCAGCCTCCTCTACTACACCCGATCTCAGGTTTTATGTTTTTTTTCGTTCCTTGTGGTGACAAACACCCTTGGTTGTCCCTCCCCATTCTTCACTGTCCTGGGGAAGGTAGGCGACCTCACCTACCAAGGTCCTTTTCCCCAGCACCTGGACCTGGCAGGATCAACAGAGCTCAAGGTGTTGAAGCCTTTCCTTCCACACTGTGCTCTGTTATCTAGTTCTGTCCAAGGATTGGCCCAAAGAACGTGGGTGGAGGAAGGAATTCCTTTTCTCTGTAGTCCTTGAAGTGGTGTGGTTTTCATCTCTCTGACCCTCTTGGCTGTCTGTACTTTTCTGGCTGGTGAAGTTGCAGGAGTAATTACCTGGGGGATAAAGGTGGAAAAGAGCAAGAAGCCAAACAGAAATGGAGGGTGTGGGTGTACCTGTGTGGGTTGCTTGTCATTTTGTTTGTTGTTTTGCAGGATTTGGAAGAGATACAGATGCGCGTGAGCTCTGATGTTCTCTCCTTGCTCACCTCAAACCTTGCTCTTGGCAGGCTGCAGTAGAAGCTTGCCTCAGAGATTCCCCATTCCATGCAGGATGACGACCAAAGCTGGTTTCCTTTGCCCTCAGCTTTTGCCAGCCTGCCCTTTCTGTGACAGGAGGGTGAGGTGAGCCTTCAGTAACGAACACATTTCAAGTTAGGCCATGTGTGTGGATGGATGATTCAACCTGAGCATGGACTGCTTGTGACTTGTGTTCAAACTGAATCTTTTGAGCCTTACTTAGAGTCTTAAAAGTCTGAGGAGTGTGATTATACATAACTCACTGGTCTTACTTCCTACCTCAGCTTTTTGTGTGTGCCCAGTCAATGCAGGAAGAGAAAGTCGCTCTCATTTGCACTGGTGACTCTAGTTAAGCCTTCTCTGGGCACAAGAGCAATCACAAAGTGGAATAATTGCCTTTTATTTATAACAAAATGGCAAAGCTGTCTCAGGGTTTCAAGTGAGACAATTAAAGATTTTTACATTGTTTTCTTCAAAAGGAGAAATAGACCTTGGGGTTCCCTAATAGCCCTCCTGATTCTGAGCCATGCTCTCAGAGTGTGTTGTTGTGGGTTGCATTTATGAGCCACTTATTATCCCTAATTACTGAGCAGGAGGTAGGTCTCTCCCTAATAGGCGAAGTTGTGACTTGATGAACACTCAGCTGTCTCTATTTAAGATAAAATTACTGTAATTAACAAATCGATCAACCTTACTTTCGCTTTGCCTGACTGGGACAGAGCAAATGGACTAAATGAGGCCCTTTTAGCACAAAGGTAGAGAAAGGGGTTTGCAGATCTCAGGATACAGAGGCTTAAAGCTTTTTTTGTCACACACTGCTTTTAATGGTAATGTCACATAATTGTCTCTTGTTAGATAATTTTGTCTCCAGCAAAAAGCGCCCATGCTGGGCTTTCTTCAGCTCAGCCCAGCGAGGCAGAGTCCTGGCAGGCGAGCAGCCAGGTGGGTTGATTTGCTATAATCTACACCTCGATCAGGGCTGGGTTGGATTCTCTGGGTGGTGCCCTTCCTTGTGACTCTTACTGAGTTGTTTGCAGAATGTATGTCTTTGAGAGCAAGATTAATCCCTCAGGTTGTCTGTTGCCTGCTCTGACTGCCCAGATGCCACCTTGCTGTCCAAGGGCATCTGTGCTTTTAGCCCGGAGCCAATCCTTCCACCCTGCTGGTGTGAGAAAAACTTGTCTCCAGCTCTTCTTCCAGGTAATTGGAGCCACGTGCTGTCTAGAAAACATTCAGCTACAGGAATTCATTCCTGTTGGAGCTTCTGTACCTGTGTGGGTTGCTTGTCATTTTGTTTATTGTTGCTTGTTATTTTGCCTGTGCACTCTGGCAAACTCACAGTGCCTGTGTAGTCAGCCTATCCTTTCTACCTGGTCACACCGAGATTGTGAAACATCCACACATGTATTTAGGGTGATCCCATTAAGTAGATGAGATATCAGAGGGCCAAGGAAATGCTCCCTGTTTCACTGTGTTCAGCCCTTCTGTGAAATGAACTGGTAAAGGGTAGATCTGCTACAGCTAGGAAAGGGTCTGGAGCATAAGTCTGAAGAGGAGTGGCTGGGGTTGCTGTAGGGCTCAGCTTGGAGAAAAAGAGGCTCAGGGGGGATTATCTCACTCTCTACAATTCCTGGACAGGAGGGTGGAGCCAGATGGGGATCAGGCTCTTCTCCCAGGTAACAAGTGACAAAACGAGAGGAAATAGCCTCAGGTTGTGCTAGGGGAATTTTATATTAGAGATTGGGAAAAAATTCTTTGCTGAAAGGATGGTCAGGCATTGGAATGGGCTGCCCAGGGAAGTGGTGGAATCGTCATCCCTGGAAGCGTTCAAAAGTTGTGTGGATGTGGCACTACAAAATGGGACTGCTTCAGCCTCAGCTGGCTGCTCCTTGAGGAGGATGAAGATGTCTGCGGTGGAAGCTAGTTCTCCTTGCCAGCAATGGTTCTTGCTACACCAACTCATCTAGCAGAAGGAGGGTTTTGCTTACACACACTGTGTAAGAAAATCATAGTCAAATTTATTCCAACATATTGGTAAAAAAAGGTGTTGCATATGCTAGGGGAGGTTTATCCTCACTATATCCAAACCCATGAGCAGCAGCCTCAGTGTGATAAGGACCTTAGGGCAGAGGGATAAATTGAAACTGGAGAATGTCTGGCTTGATCTGTAATGCTGACGGCTCAGTGTTTCAGAGGGATTCATCATTGCCACCTCGTGCCGTGGCAGGTGTGGCTGCCCTCCATTTTGGACGCTGGTTATGTCTGTTGGGTGTTTGGCTGCTCTTTTCCCCTGCTGCCCATCACTCTCCATTGGGCATCTCCTCCATCCAGCTCCGGAGAGTGCCTGGCTGGGAGGGACGGTGAGTCCCTGCTGTAACTGTCACATACATGCAAGGAAAACCCGCGTTGAGCCGTCAAAGGCAAAGCCAAAAGCATTTGAAAGCTTCATTAGCCAGGCTTTGTTCTGACGGAGTAGTCAGGCGAGGAAATAATGCCGGGAGTGTTATCAGCCATGTGCAGGAGGCGGTTGCGTAGCAACCCCGATTGAGGGACGGTGCCGCTTCTCTGCCGGAAAGAGAAATACTCATTTTCTTCAATTTAGAGGCATTTTAAACAGAAATTCATTACTGATGAACGATTTGCTCAGGTTTTACATCTGTTCAAGAGATGGCAAGCGGTGCTGGCCTTGTTTTAACATTGTGTCGGTGCAAACTCATAAGGCAAACGGACCTGAGACAATCTAGGTTTTGTTTGTGGTTTCAGCTGCTGTTTTCCATCCCTTTGTCTTGCTGGGGCTCTAAATGGGATGAGGACTGGAAATTTCATTGTTCTTATAAGACCTGATGTGAAAGCATCTCCAGGGAGCCCTCCCTTGGTACCATGTTGGTTATTACAGGTGAGGAGGGTGACCATTGTCCCTCTTTCCTCCAAGCCCTGTTTAGAGAGTGAAGTGTAGAAGGTGGCTGGTTCTGCTGCTGCATTGCCATGTCAGGCTGGAGAACTGGTCAGGCTTCAGACCCCCTTCAAACCTGCAGTACCTGTGAGGCTGTTGAGGAGCGCTGGATGTATGGATAGGAAATAGATTGATCAATCTGCTTTTTGCCTGGAATCTGAGATGTTGAGATTGAGGCAAACAGAGGCTGCCCAGGCCTGTTTTGAAGGGAACCATGATTACATGGCACAAGTAAGAAACGAGTTCCAGCACTGAGGAGTGGGATTATCAAGTGTGCAGGTAGGACAGGGCATTCTGTGGTCTCCCTGTCCTGCTGCAGTGACAGGCTGTTTCACACACAGAAGGTGTGAAACAAAGCTTTTTCAGACTTCAGCTTTGGTGTATATTGTATAGTAAGAGCAATAGGGTAGAAGTAATCTGCCCTGAAAGAGAAACTGAGATACTGACACATGAGGGCATCCCTAAATGTATCTGTATGGATTTGATGATTAGCTAAAGGGAGGCACATTCTCCGTGCACCATTTATCTGGATAATGTATCTGACTTTCCAAAATAAGTTGCTCCTACCCTTATACACTCCTCTCTGAGTGCCTAGGATAGTGCTAGTACACACAAGGCAGGGCCCAGTGCTACCAAGGGAAGATATTGATAGGGATTTAGTACCTACAACACTTTGTGCTTCTATGGCTCTGTACACTAAAGTGGAAATCACCAGTTAATTCTTTGTTCACCTGTTAATATTTGTATTGCCAGGATCCATGATGGAGGAGAGCTGGAATGAACATCTTCTATGTGGCCTCACCTACTGAGGATGTGGAGGCACTTTCTATCATTAATCAGCTTATGCATCAAGTGACAGCAGGTACAGAGAATATTATTTGTGCATTGAGAACTCCTTTCTCTGCTCTGTCCTCTGACTTCAGCCTTTCAATATTGAACAAAAATACATCTTTCCTTCTTATTAGCAATTCAGTTTTCAGACTACTAACTTGGATTCTCAGTGTATTAAACACTTTAAGAAAAAAACCATGAGGGCTCAGGATGTTTATGAAAAGCAATTTCCTCAATGCCAGGCAGTTTAATAACCTCATGGCCATGGCATTCATTTATTTTAAACTATGTTTCCAAACTGTGACGAGTCAATAATAAATAAGGCAGGGTGGCAGATTTTGCTTACAAAGGAGCTCATCTCAAAGGAAAGGACACAGGCGCATTCAGTCGGGAGCACAGGGAATAGAGTAGCTCCTAGATCCACTAAATTAAAGGCTCATTTGAAAAATGAATCTTCAGTAGTCAATGTTTCCCTGCTGAACTATTGGCAGCAAGTGAAAATTTGGAGATATGTATGGGAAAAGGTTGAAATTTCTGCTCCTCTCTCATCCAAATAGTTTTCTTGTAACAGTAAAATTTTTCTTCTACATCTCAGTCTGGATTTTTCCTTTAATCGAGTTCATGGTGGAAAGAGACATGTAGCCCTAGGCAGGCTTTTGCACCTGAGACCTCAGATCTACTGAAGCAGTAAATATAAACATTATAGTGTGTTTCAAAGGACTTGTTAAAAATACTGGAAATCAGTACCTTGTAGGAAACAAAGTAAGTTAATAGTATTTGTTGAAAACACCTTTTACAAACCACGTGGGGCATTGAGCAGGTCAACTGGAATGTGTAACAACATTCACTCATCTCCTGTTTCCCTCTGTGGATATTCAGGCAGAGATTTTGGTGCGTTTAAATTTCATTATCTCCATTTGAAACGTGGAAAATGATGAAGAACCAAGCTGAGTTGCTCTCTTTGTGTCCTGCTCTGTTGGGCTCTCCAGCTCAGGAAGGGCTTCTCTTCTGCATTCCCCATGTTCATGGCAGCAGATTTAAAATGTAAATAAGCTTAAAAAAAGTGGAATAGCCAGTTTGTTGTTAGTATACAGGGACTGGGACATTGGCTTCTGTTGGTCAAAGTTCCTCTCAAATTACTTCTAGTAGAAAGACATCCCCTTCTCTCTGTGGAGTGTGATGGATTTTCCCTTGATAATCAACATACTGAGCTTGATTAAAGTGTTATCTAACTCAACAGACATATCTGTTGGATAACTTCTGTGAGTAATTGAGCAGGAAGGTTGTCCCTCCCATTCCCACCCAGCTGGAGGTTGGGCTGTGGCTAGTCAGGGAGCTGAGCTGCCTCTGCTTTTATTTTGATTAAACAGCACATTTATAAATCAGGTGCCCAGCATGAATGTTTATGTAAGTGTCCTAACTTTTTCCATAGTATTCCTGAGTGCACACTTATTAGAAGTTCACACTGTGAACCCCCAGGAATTAATGAAATGTTTTATGTATCTGGGTACTTTAAATAAATCTCACAAGTGCAGGCTGCAGGACCTGGGTAGATTAACTGTTTCTGAACAGGCTTCCCATACTGACCTTCCCCTTCTCCAGCTTGTCAGGAAGAGCTGACCAAAATCTTGGGTCACTTGACTGTTGGTGAACTTACCTGCAGAGTTTATTTGAGACAGGGGCTTCGATGGTGGTTGGGGTGACACTGGAGCTGTGGGTGACATTGTCTCCAGAGGTTTGTGGATAAGCTGTAGTGGGCTGATTTTGGCTGGATGCCAGGTGCCCACCAAAGCCACTCCATCACTCCCCTCCTCAACTGGACAGGGGAGAAAAAACATGGTGAAAGGCTCATGGATTGAGATAAGAGCAGGGAGACATCACTCACCAGTTACAGTTGAGGGCAAAACAGGCTTGACTCAGGGAAATTAGTTTAATTTATTACCAATGAAGTTACCAGTAGGGTAATGAGAGATACAAACAAATCCTAAAAATAACTTCCGCTAACCTCTCCCTTCTTCCTAGGCTCAACTCCACTCCCAAATTCTCTCCCTCCTCCCCTGAGTGGTACAGGAAATGTGGTCAGTTGAAAACACACTGTCTCTGCTGCTCCTTCCTCTTCAGGGGGAGGACTCCTCACACTCCTCCCCTGCTCCAGTACAGCATTCCTCCCATGAGGGACAGTCCTCCACAAATTTCTCCAAGATGGGCCCTTCCCCTGGGCTGCAGTTCTTCATGAACTGCTCCAGTGTGGGGCCCTTCCATGGGGTGCAGTCCTTCAGGTACAGGTTGCTCCAGCATGGGTCCCCTGTGGGGTCACGAGTCCTGCCAGTAAACCTGCTCCTGCATGGGCTCTTCTCTCCATGGGGCCACAGATCTTGCCAGGAGCCTGCTCCAGCATGGAGCTCTCTCTCAGTGCTGCAGCGTTGTGGTAAGGCTGCTTCTGAGACCAAGATGTGGATCTTTAAAGAAACAAACCCAAACTCCTGACCTTCTAGGAAAGGTCAGGCATAAAAATATCTTCACCCTTGCCTTTTTCCTCCCCCATGTCCTGAAGCCCACGATCTCTCTGACCCAATGAATCAGGACTCTGGGCAAGTATCCCTACCGCGAGAGTGCTGCAGCTGGCAGGGTAATGAGACAGAAATGTAATAGATCCTGAGCTCACATCCTCTCCACTGCTCCTGCTCATTGCCCACACACCACTTTGGCCATGGGCATAAGCAAGTGTGAACACCTGCAGCAGGATGCAGATGCAACACATGGGAACACAGATCCCTTCTCTGGTGGTTAAAGAATTTTATTTTTTAAAGTTATCATAATAAATGTGCTTACACTGGCAAGGATTAAGTGGGTAGAATTCCGCAAGGATATCTCTGCTCTCAAAGCCATTTCCGAGTCATCCCAATTTCCAAGTGTGCCTAATGTATCCACTAACAAGCTTGTGATATGTGTGCATGGAAGTTTCTGACAATGAATCCTGCAGTTGTTTTACTAATAGTAATAATACTTAGATAGAGGCAAAGATGGGAACGAGTCCAAAGCAGAGTCTAGGCATAAATCCTACCATTTATCATCTGTGTTCTTCTAGAAACAAGAAGTGACTGACATATATGGTTAATTCAAACTAAATAGCCTATAAAACAAGTTCCCCAAGGCTAATAATAATAATATCAGTAGAAATGAATATAAGGATGATTGAATACAGAATACGCTGAAGAGTGATTATGGAATATAGATACATATCATGTTGGCAAGGATGGGCTGGTGTTTATGGTATGCTAGAAAGTCCAATCCATCATCTGACCAGAGAATGTAATGCAGTTAGAATCAAAAAAGATACCTCTGTCCAAAGCAATACATGGATGCTATAAACCAGCAAATGCAAATAATCAATCAAAAGCAGCAAGCAGACAGAAGTGGAATATCATTGAGCAATAATTCAGATCACAGCTGTGATTATGAGAAATAACCTTAAATCTGCTATTTAATTAATATTAAGCTCCTGACACCCTCTCAGATGGGGCACAGAAACCTTGTCAGGCTGATATGATAATAACCAAAGAAAATATTATGTTCCTTAGATATTTCAGAAAGTGTGTTAACCATTAACCACTGAAGGCTCTCAGATCTGTGTGTATAAACAGGATTCTCTGCAACCAAATGCTGCTCAGGCAATGTCTGGTTTCCTAGGATCAAGCAGCCCTTGTCAGAGACCCCAGTTCAGGCTGGGGCAGGCTCAGTACTTGGGTCACCTTCAGGGTCCTTTTTGGTGCTGATCCACAGCTGCTGTGCAGCCTCATCCTTTTTGCCTCTCAGGGAAGAAGAGAGATCCCCTGTGAGACTTTCCTGAGCAAGGCTGGCTCCGTGTCCAAGGCTGGTGACCAAAGGCTGGTTGACTTAGTGAAGGATGAGGGTGCCCAACTGAAGCATTGAGCTTCAGAAGAAATCACAGAATGGTTTGGGTTGGAAAGGACCTGAAAGATCTTGTTTCAACCTTCTGCCATGGCCAGGGACACCTTCCACTAGACTAGGTTGCTCTAGGCCCTGATGATGGTCTGACATCTCTAGTAGCCCAAGGTACGTGTAGAGAGGAGTCTTGCACCTGCTCCCAGAGCCTGGGTGCTCATACACATGTGAATTCCTGGAATGGAGCTTTTTCTAGGTGAATGCACTGGCTGCAGGTAGAAACATCTTTGTAGTAAGACTGTAGATTTGCATCATTAATAGAGTGACTGATTCCTGTATCTAGGAATCAAGCGGCTTCCATCACCTTCCTCTGCTTTGTGAGAGTGTGTGTGTGTGGTAAATGACCTTTGGAATGAAAATATTAACAGAAAAGGAAAACATGATTGTAATTTATGAAATGTTAGCCCAGATGCCTCTAGGGGGGAATAGACCTTTCAGTCCTGCAAGCTGATACATTGCTGGGTGCCTGCATTGACACAGGTGCATTTAAAGATTCAATTAAGGGGAAACTGTGTATTTACACAGCCTAGATTAATTTCATGTTTTGGCAACTTTCTTTTTAAGCAGTTCGGACTACTAGTATTGCTTAAAGAGGCTGCTTGTTCAGAAAGGACTAGAGGAGGTACCAGAGCAAAGAGGTGAAGCCCAGACCTCTGGTAACAAAGCATTTGGGTGGTCACTCCACTCTGAGAGCATCAGATTGAACAGACCCTGCCCATGCTGGAGCAACTCTCAATGGTGGGATTTGGGTTCTTGGATGAAAACAGTGCTGGCAAATGACTGCAAATAACTGCTAAATTTCTGAGGATGTTATCTGAAGGAGAACAAAGGAAGTGGATGCTTTCTAAACAGTTGCTTTGTGCAATTCAATTTTCTGGGTAAAACCCGTGAGTTTCTGTTTTCATTACTAGCCAGGAGCTTCCACACAGGGCTATCAAAACCTTAAAAGGCTGTCTTTGAGGCAGATAAATGCAAAATGAAATGGGGGGAAATTGTTTATTGCTGATGAAAATACAGCACTGTGAATAACAAGGAAGAAAATGCAGCTGAGGGCTCAAATTGAATCTCTATTATGCCTGTGATTAAAGATAATGTGCTAGGAAAGGGGATTACAGTAGGGTTTCTGCACTAGGTTGGATGGATAAAAACGTGGTGATTGTGGCTGCTGAGCCTTCATTGGCCTGGGCTTGATATCTAAATTATAGGGCTATTACCCAGAAATGAGCTTGATGTTCTGTCTGAAAGGCAGAGCCCTCCACTGACCAGCTGGCTGGGGAGACTGGTCCTGCTTGAGGCTTGGAAACTCTCTGTCTCTTTATTTTCCTTAACAACTGAGGGTTTCTAATCCTTTACAGAACTACAGAGCTGGTAGTGCCTATTCCTTTTGGTGAACAGGAGATGAACTTGTTGGATGCAAGCGAGCAGTTACATCCCTGGTGTTGATCCAACCCCATCCTGAGTTCCCTGTCTCTCCTAGTCTGTGGTGCTGAGCTGGTGCCTTCACTCCAAGCCTTCTACGGGGCTGGGGCTGGGACTGGCATTAGCTGAATGGCAGCTTTCCTTGAAAAGCGCAGAAATACGTAGTGAAAGGAAGGGGAAGAGACTGAAATCTGCCATGGCCCAGACCCTGGCAGGAGCAGTGAGCAGAGCAAGGCTGAGGGGCGTGTGAATGGAATGAGGTTGATGAGTTGCAAGGGTTGGTCTTTGTTTTGGTTTATCATAACCATCATTAAAACCTTGAACACATCCCTGGCCCTCTCAGCATCTCTGATACCACGTACAGAATAGGAGAGTAATATTCCTTTTGTGTATTTGGGTCTGTGCAGATTGTAAGAGCTTTTGCAGAAGTATGAGTGTGTATACAAAGGGGCATCAGATTTAGTTAAATTTTATGAACCGTAATAAAATAACATGTACAGCATCCTTGAAATTGAACACAAGAAGTGATAGAGACCTTCACAGTCACCTGGAAACTATTAGCAGTACTCTGCACCCTGCACGGTGATATGAGGCTACAAATAAATTGCTTAATTTTATTTTTAAACTTCACGCTAAAGCTTTTTTTTTTTGTTTAAAGAGGCTTAAAAACCAAAGATGTATAGGTCCTTACAGTCAGCCACACTCCCTTATAAGAATCTAAAAA